>NW_024070187.1:82339765-82379403 GCF_014754425.2 Oryx dammah | reverse complement strand
AACCTAGATAGCATATTCAAAAGCAGAGACATTACTTTGCCAACAAACGTCTGTCTAGTCAAGCCTATGGTTTTTCCAGTGGTCATGTATGGATGTGAGAGTTGGACTGTTAAGAAAGCTGAGCGCTGAAGAATTGATGCTTTTGAACTTTGGTGTTGGAAAAGACTCTTGAAAGTCCCTTGGACTGCAAGGAGATCCAACCAGTCCATTCCAAAGGAGATTAGCCCTGGGATTTCTTTGGAAAGAATGGTGTTAAAGCTGAAACTCCAATACTTTGGTCACCTCATGTGAAGAGTTGACTCATTGGAAAAGACTCTGATGCTGGGAGGGGTTGGGGGCAGGAGGAAAAGGGGCTGAGAGAGGATGAAATGGCTGGATGGCATCACTGACTTGATGGATGTAAGTTTGAGTGAACTCCGGGAGTTGGTGATGGACAGGGAGGCCTGGCCTGCTGCAATTCATAGGATTGCAAAGAGTCAGACACGACTGAGCGACTGAACTGAACTGAACTGAAGGTTAGATTTAGAAGCTAGGAATTTATAGAGAAGATCTGTACAAAAATAGAATAATTAAAATCTTATCTTTTTGGAAGTCCGTATTTCCACAATTGATCAATCTCTTTTTAGAGAAATTTTTATATTTATCTTAAATTAAATTAGTGGTGTGAGAAGGGTTATATCATCTAGATAAGAATTTCTTTTTTTCCTTAGGACTGATCTCTTTTTAAATCAGTTTACAATTTTGGCGTCTTATACATCTGTCTTTTATTTATATAACTGCATATATAAATGTAGGTTACTCAAGCCCATGATCACACTTGAAGTCTGACATATCATCAGTTGCCATTTTTCTTGAAATTCTCAGGGAACATTCATGCTAATTATTCTGACTCTCTATGTGAGGCTTATGTTTTGTCTCTGTAATGAGTTGAAGTGTGTCTGCTATCCCTTGGCACCTGTGAATATGACCTTATCTGAAAATAGGGTCTTTGCAGATATAATTGAGCTGTAAGATGAGGTCATACTGTTTAGAGTGGGCCTTTATAAGGAGAGATATGCTGGCTCATGGGGGGAGTGCTGTGTGATGACAGAAGAAGAGATTGGAGTGGTGAAGCTGAGTCATCAGGTATCGAGGAATGGTAGCCACAAGAAGCTTGCAGAAGGCAAAGACTGATTCCACTCAGTGCCTGAGAGATTAGCATGACACTGCTGGCATCCAGATTTTGGACTTCTAGCTTCCAGAGCTGTGAGAGAATACATTTCTGTTGCTTTAAGGCATCCATTTTTTGGTGCACTGTTGTGGCAGCCTCTTTCTAATTTTTTTTTCCCTCTAATACACAAAATAAGTCCTAGTACTCAAGTCCAGGCTTGCAAGCTAGCATACAAAACAAAGCAACTTTGTGAGCCAGTGAAGGGTTGACTGTATTCTTTTTTTCAAAAGAGCCTTTTAAAGTAGGCTGGGGAAGAGATGTTTGAAAACCTAAAAACAGTTAAAAAACCAGCGACCCCCTAACTTATAAGAAACCCTCACATCTAAGACTGTTGTTCTTGTCAGGGTAGCCATGGTTAAGATGATGCTGTGGAGAAGGCAGCAGCTATCTTGCTGGGTTGAAGAGAACTTCTGGATGACCAAGAAAACTAAGTGGTTGAAATTCTGCTGGATTTAGTCAATTGTGACTCAGGTGTCCTGCTCATTCTTATGTGCCTTCCTGAATTACACAGGTTGGAAAATTAGAAATACATTTTTAAAAGAATCTATTGCAGGCTGTGGTACTGGAAGAAAATTATGCTGTGACAGCAGCATAAGAGAAATTTGGAAATTTGAGAAATTTCAAATTTGGAAGGTGGAAGTGAGGCAGAGATCATATTCCTGGTGCCATTTTAGCTGGCAAGCAAGATCATGGAGATGTGAGTGTAGGAAGGCAGCTATAGTGCTTGGATCAGTGTTTCAGAGTCAGTCATAGCTTTCTATGGGGGTGTCAAAAGAGAGTCGTGGAAGTAGTAGTGGCAATTTTTTGATTCATGAATGGAGCTTCAGTGTTCGTAACTTCAAAATCTACAGTGACATCACCCTGACTCCTGATACTCCAGTTTTTATCAGAGATTTGTAAACATCTGATTTTCTATATGAAGTTCCATTCAGTTAAAAATATTATTAGGTTTGTGCAAAGGTAATTGTGATTTTGGATCATGAATTTTAAATCATTATAACTAAGGATCAAACATATTTTTAAATTAATCAAAATAGGAACCATCATAATCAATACATTTTTGACAATGAGAAGATTGTTTACTCCTGTAACATAAAACTCCATGATTCAGAATTTGACAGACTCTTGGAAAGCATCTTCTGCCTCCTGCTCGTTGTGAGAGTGTTTTCCCTGAGAAAGTTGTCAAGATGCTTGAAGAAGTAGCAGTCAGTTGGCAAAAGGTCAAGCAAATATGGCAGATGAAGCAAAACTTCATAATCCAATTTGTTTAACTTTTGAAATGTTGGCTGTGTGACGTGTGGTTGGGTATTGTCACAGAGGATTGGGCCCTTTCTGATGACTGATGCTGGTTCTGGGCATTTCAGTTTTTAGAGCATCTTGTCAATTTGCTGAGAATACTTCTCAGATCTCTTTGCAGGGTTTCAGAAAGTTGTACTGGATCAGACTGGCCAGCAGTAGACCACCAAAGAGTGACCATGATTTTCTTTGGTGCAATTTTGGCTTTTGGAAGTGTTTTAGAGCTTCTTCTTGGCCCAACCACTGAACTAGGTCATTGCATGTTGTATAAAATCCATTTTTCATCACACGTCACAATCCAATTGAGAAATTGTTCGTTGTTGTAAAGAATAAGAGAAGACAACACTTCAAAATGATTTTTTTCATAGTTTTTGCTCAGCTCATGAGGCACCCACTTATTGAGTTTTTCACCTTTCCAATTTGCTTCAAATGCCGAACAAACATAGAATGGTTGATGTTGAGTTTTTCAGCGACTTCTCTTGTAGCTGTAAGAAGATCAGCTTTGATGATTGCTCTCAGTTGGTTTTTGTCAACTTCCAATGGCCAGTTACGACATATCATCTTCAAGGTGCTTGTCTCCTTTACAAAACTTCTTGAACCACTACTGCACAGTAAGTTCATTAGCAGTTCCTGGGCCAAATGCCTTGTTATCTCTGCAAGTTGTCTCTGCTGCTTTATGACCCATTTTGAACTTGAATAAAAATATTGCTCAAATATGCCTTTTGTCTAACATCATTTTCATAGTCTAAAATATATCTACAATCAATAGCAAACAATAATTCATTATTTAAAAAATTAAGCAAGAAATGCACATTAAAATGATATTTAACATAGCCACATTTAACAATTTTCCAATATCTAATGGCAAATTTGGCAATGCAAAAACTGAAATTATGTTTGCATCAACATAATAAGTGTGGTTTCTGGCCTAAATTCTGACTGATGAGAATTTGGATTGATTATTTGACTTGGTCGTATTTAAAGGCAGTGATATTTCTGGCATTGCCAGATGATTGTATCCTGGTAGTCAGTGGCGTGCAGTGGCAAGAGTTCTTGAACCTTGGGTCCCCAGGGAAAAAGTGCCCATGGAATGCAGGCTCTGGAAGACTGAAGGATTTCCACTAGAGACTTCTATGATAGGAACAAGAAATGCAAAGACTGGGGTGGTGTTGCTGTGATCAGGAATTTTCTGTGGCTCCTCTAAAAAAATTTATTAAAGTTTCAGGCTGATAATACTGCAATCTGCTCTTTTGACTTGCTAAATTATAGCAAAAGTTGAATTCACAGCCTTTCCAAGTCTTCTTTTTTCAGGGTCAGGACTGGTGATAGCTTACAGTAAATGGTGTCAGATTCATGATCTCTGAAGAAGATTTACATCAGGACCAGAGACTAGACTTGATCACTCAAGAGCTTTGTGTAGCAGAGTTTTATTAAAGTGAAAAAGGACAGAGAAAGCTTCTGACATAGACATCAGAAGGGGGATGGTGACTGCCCCCACTTGCTAGTTTTAGCAAGCTGTTTTGTGTCTGTTAGAAAGCTATTAATCAGGTAAGATAGATACCTCGAGGCTGATGGAGTTTCACCAGGCCCTTCTCCCACAGTATGCATTTTTGAGATAGGATGGCATGAGGTGTGTCATCCCCCAGCCATAAAACAATTGTTATGAATGCTGGTTTGTTGAACTATTATTAGCCCAAGGTTTGAGAAAAGAAAAATAAAGTTAGTCTTAGGTGGAACCATTTTGAAGAAAGGCAAATTCCAAAGCAAATATATAGTTTCATTAACATAGCTTAAGAAAAACAACAACAAAAAAAATACATTGGTTAGCCCAAGGTTTGAGAAAAGTTAAGTTCAGGTGGAACCAGGTGTTGTCATAGAAACACAGAATTTTAAGAGACACTTGAAGCCTATTTCCTCCATTTAGAGACCCCTGGCCTTCCTGCCTGTTACTATCTCACTGGGACACTAAGAATTGGGATAGGGGACATTTGAGTAGACATGAATGAATCTAAGTAGTCTGAGCACACAAACTCCTCTGAGTCTCCCTTCCCCTTTGATGCAGCCTCTCCTTCCTACCTCTGGGACTGGTCCTGTATCCGGTGGACAACTTAATTGTCTCTCACGAAGGCAATTGCCTTGAGAGGGCATGTCAATTCTCCTCAGAAAGCATCCCAACCATTCCTCATCACCTTGATATGCCAGTCTTAGCATATCTCAGGAGCATTACAATGTCTGATCCAAAGGAAAAGGCTTACACATGGGGTTGAAAAGAGTTGACATGACTGAGTGACTAACACTTTTACTTTCACATACTAAATTGGTAATCTAGTAAGTAAAATATTTCTGAATTCTGTGAGCCAATCTAGCAAATTAATTGAACCCTAGCAGGGGTAGTTGGAATCTTAGATCTATACCTAGTTAATCAGAACCCAGGTGACAACCTGAACTTTTGAATAGCATCTGAAGTGTGTGTGTATGTGTTGGGGAGGAAATCTTGGAGGACCAAGCTCTTAACCTGTGGAATCTCATGATATCTCTGGATGGATGGTGTCATAACCGAGTTTGAATTTTAGGATACCTGTCTAGCATTGGAGAATTGCTTGGTAATCATGGGGAAAAACCCCACATGTTGGAATTGGGTTCAGCATTGTTAATGTGCAACCCTGGTGTCTCTAGTTAAAGAACACAAGTCAGATTGTTTAAGTAAGTGAAGTCGCTCAGTCGTGTCTGACTCTTTGCGACTCCATGGACTGTAGCCTACCAGGCTCCTCTGTCCATGGGATTTTCCAGGCAATAGTACTGGAGTGGATTGCCATTTCCTTCTCCAGCGGATCTTCCCGACCCAGGGATTGAACCCGGGTCTCCTGCATTGTAGACAGACGCTTTACCATCTGAGCCACCAGGGAAGTCCAGATTGTTTAGGGTCCAACTTAATGGCCTCATTTTAATTTAATGACCTCTTAAAGGCCCTATCTCCAAATATAGTCACATCTTGAGATACTGGGAGTTAGGGCTTCAGTGTAACATTTTGGAGAGGGGAGCACAATTCAACTAGTTCAGTAGGGAGCAGAGTAAGGATAATTATCAGAATTATTTGACTGGCTGGGACCTTTGTGGTGTCTAACAATTACGTTTTCCATGTTAAATCAATGGGCAAACTGTAGGGATCCTGTTTATCTTTATAGCTCAAGCATCTAAAATAAAATCTTTATATCTAGTGAATGGAAACTGCTTTGAGTTGACAAGATGTAGAGACAAGGACCCCTATTCAAATCTCAGACTGGAGAGAGTTTATACACCCACAGCTTCTTGACTCATGGTTCCTTTTGAAAGTGTACCTGCAATGCTTTTGTTACTGTGTTCAATAAATCTTTTTCTTAGACTTTCCCAAGTGATTTGCCATTTTCATGACACTTGAACACTGGAAAAAAATGTTATTTTAAGGATCATTGATTAATGACTCTAAAATATTGATAATCCTTAGAGATCTAGAAAACACTATGGTCCTCAGGTTAAAATAAACTTATTGAGGATCAGATGATAAGTGTAATAAGGGCTCTTTTGGTATTAAAGGCCATGTGAAAACTATTGGAGCTGCCCCTGCTTTTCAAAGTAGTAAATCAAAAGCCTTTCTGTATCTCTGGGGGAAAGAATCACAGAGATTGGTGCTACCACCAGAAATAGAATGGATATAGACTGGCTTTAGAAGATAAAAGCTTATTATTTTAATCAAGTGGTGATTCCAATTAGTTTCTTTGCTAGAGCAAATCAACAGTCTTTGGCATGCATCTGTAATTATGGTGAATACGTTTTCTCCTTTTCTCCCCAAGCAGAGGGCATCAGAAGCTCTTTGTTCTTAACTTGATAAGAGCATTGTTTATGCATCTAACTTCAGGGCTAGGTCATCCCTCCCATTCTCTGTCACAAGATGGCAATATCTCAGTCTTTGTTTTTCCTTTGGCTGAATAATATTACATTGCACACATATACCACAATTTCTTTATCCATTTATTCATCTGTGGACAATTAGGTTGTTTCCATATCTAGGCTATCATAAATAATGCTGTGATAAACAATACAGGTGCATGTATATTTTCGATTTGCTGTTTTTGTTTTCTTGATATAAATATTCAGAAGTGAAATTTCTGGATTGTATGATAGCTTCATTTTTATTTTTCTGAGGGGTCTCCATACTGTTTTCCATAGTGGCTGTACCAATTTACATTCCTACCAATAGTGTGCGAGGGTTTCCTTTTCTTCATATCCTTGCCAATACTTGTTATTTGTTGTCTTTTGGTAATAGCCATTCTAACAGGTGTGAGGTGATGTTTCATTGTTTTGATTTGCATTTCCCTGATGATTAGTGATGTTGAGCATCTTTTCATATGCCTGTTGGCCATCTGTATGTCTTCTTTGAAAAAATGTCTGATCAGGTTTCTCTGCCCATTTTAATTGGATAGTTTTTTTTTTTTTGATGTTGAGTGATGATAGTTAAATTTATAGCTGGGTCCTTAAGTAACAGAATATCAAAGGCAGACTGTGACTGAACTAAAAGAAAAAGAAACATCATCCAAAGATAGAGAGCCAATGGCTGAAATCTTTGGATTCTTCTTTTGTGGAAAGGATGAACTATTAAATGTTTATATATGCAATGTTTATGTTATATTAGGTGGGAAAAATGTAGTTTTTACTATTGTTTAGAATTTATTTTATATCAAATGATATATACAGGTGTGGAGAAACCAAAGAGAGGGGCTATGCTGGGTATCACTTTCTAACTCTTTCCAACTACCTGTGAGGGCCTGAAAAGCTTAAAATCACATCTCCCAGCCCCCTTTGCTCTTAGGATTCTTCATGCAAGTAAGGTTCCACTAATTTGAGCTGTGGAAATGAGACAGCCGCATACTTCCTGGTGCTGTTTGTGGAGACAGACAATATCGGGGAGCCATGAGGCAGTTGTGGCAGTCAGACTCAGGGTTCTAATTGCCATCTGCTAACTCAAGGGTGTCTAGAGGCAGAAGCAGGGTGTCTGGATATAGATTTCAGGACTTAGTCAGCAGCTTCCTGAGTGTCATCAGATATTTCTCACAGAAGCAACAGCAGTTTCCTGGTTCTTGATTGCAGCCCAAGAAATAAGCTCTTGAATTCAATCATTCTCATACGAACATGCTTCCCCCTTCTAAAGATTTTGTGTGTCTGAGTCCTCACATGAAGTTACCTTCTTCTTAAAATACTTAGGCTAGTACTATTTTATGTACAGAAGTCTGTGTCTATGAATCTATAGTGCTGTCTACATCTTAAGCTTTCAGAGATTCCAAGAAAGTTTTTAGCTCTGTGCCTTTTGAAACCCACAAAAAGAATATAAAAAGAGGCCCAAACTAACCACCTTTATTCTGTTTGATGATGCTATAAAAGTGACAATTTTCACTATATTAAGACTTCATTTTTTGTAGAAATTGACGTTAAGCCTGAGATAGCAAAGTATAGAAGGAATGATAATGGCTGTAAAGCCAAACACATAGTGAGTACTTAACATATTCCAGGCATTATACTAAGCATGTCATATACATTAGTTAAAAAAACCCAGCGGTCCAATAAGGTAAAGTCTTGAATTATTCTCATTTGTATAGGTGAAGAAACTGAACTAAGAGATACTGAGTGACTGCCTTGGGATTGCACAGCTATTTGAATGTTGCCAGGGCTCATATCTAGAGTCCAATTCCAGAACACACAATCTAACCACAATATTGTGCTGCTTTAAAACCAGAAAAATGGGGGCCCCATTCTTACTTTTAACATTTAGCATATTACTCATACACCCTTTGCTAGGTCTCTTGTCTGTACAGCAGAGAGGCTAATAACCCCCCTGAGTTGTAAGGATTCAAAGACCTAAGGTATGAGTGAAAGCAGCCTGTATGTCAGTGAAGTTATAATGATGTTAAAATTGTTGGTATTGCTAACAAGCTTATAAGATGCCCCCTCCCCAACCCCCGCAACAAGCAAGAAGGGTGGAGATAGTTGAGGACATTGAGAGACTTGTAGGAGGAAGTGATCAATTTCTTAAAAGAGGGATTTTGTCTTTGAATAGGAGGCTTAGGATAGTAGAGGCTTCCTTAGTCTTGACCATTTTGGTTCCTGCTGTCCCTGAAGGTTTATAGAGAGTGGGATAACTGGGCCAATAGTGTCTTCCCTTTCTGTACTCCTTCTGTTCTCTGGGAAGGGGTTCAGCTGATAGATCAACATAGAATTAGCAATACCCTAAGGCAAGTTTTAGTTGGTACCAAGTGACTAAGCCTTTATAGACTTTCCTGAGAGATATAGGATACTGAAAGAGGAACTCCCCAGGTCAGCAGGTGTCTAATGTGCTACTGGAGATCAGTGGAGAAATAACTCCAGAAAGAATGAAGGGATGGAGCCAAAGCAAAAACAATACCCAGTTGTGGATGTGACTGGTGATAGAAGCAATGTCCAATGCTGTAAAGAGCAATATTGCATAGGAACCTGGAATGTTAGGTCCATGAATCAAGGCAAATTGGAAGTGGTCAAACAGGAGATGGCAAGAGTGAACGTCCACATTCTAGGAATCAGCCAATTAAAATGGACTGGAATGGATGAATTTAACTCAGATGACCATTCTAGCTGCTATTGGGGGCAGAAATACATTAGGAGAAATGGAGTAACCATCATCGTCAAGAAAAGAGTCTGAAATGCAGTACTTGGATGCAATCTCAAAAACGACAGAATGATCTCTGTTCGTTTCCAAGGCAAACAATTCAATATCATGGTAATCCAAGCCTATGCCCCAACCAGTAATGCTGAAGAAGCTGAAGTTGAATGGTTCTATGAAGACCTACAAGACCTTTTAGAACTAACACCCCAAAAAGATATCCTTTTCATTATAGGGGTCTGGAATGCAAAAGTAGGAAGTCAAGAAATACCTGGAGTAACAGGCAAATTTGACCTTGAAGTACAGAAGAAAGCAGGGCAAAGGTTAATAGACTTTACCAAGGGAATGCACTTGTTATAGCAAACACCCTCTTCCAACAACACAAGAGAAGACTCTACACATGGACATCACCAGATGGTTAACACCAAAATCAGACTGATTATATTATTTGCAGCCAAAGATGGAGAAGCTCTATACAGTCAGTAAAAACAAGACTGGGAGCTGACTGTGGCTCAGATCATGAACTCCTTATTACCAAATTCAGACTTAAATTGAAGAAAGTAGGGAAAACCACTAGACCATTGAGGTATAACCTAAATCAATCCCTTATAATTATACAGTGAAAGTGAGAAATAGTTTTAAGGGACTAGATCTGATAGATAGAGTGCCTGATGAACTATGGAAGGAGGTTCATGACATTGTACAGGAGACAGGGATCAAGACCATCTCCATGGAAAAGAAATGCAAAAAAGCAAAATGGCTGTCTGAGGTAGCCTTACAAATAGCTGTGAAAAGAAGAGAAGTGAAAAGCAAAGGAGAAAAGGAAAGATATAAGCATCTGAATGCAGAGTTCCAAAGAATAGCAAGGACAGATAAGAAAGCCTTCCTCAGGACTAACTGACTTCCTCAGCAGTCAATGCAAAGAAATAGAGGAAAACAACAGAATGGGAAAGACTAGAGATCTCTTCAAGAAAATTAGAGATACCAAGGGAACATTTCATGCAAAGATGGGCTCAATAAAGGACAGAAATGGTATGGACCTAACAGAAGTAGAAGATATTAAGAAGAGGTGGCAAGAATACACAGAACTGTACAAAAAAGATCTTCACTATGCAGATAATCACGATGCTGTGATCTCTCACCTAGATCCAGACATCCTGGAATGTGAAGTAAAGTGGGCCTTAGAAATCATCACTATGAACAAAGCTAGTGGAGGTGATGGCATCCCAGTTGAGCTATTTCAAATCCTAAAAGATGATGCTGTGAAAACGCTGCACTCATTATGCCATCAAATTTGGAAAACTCAGCAGTGGCCATAGGACTGGAAAAGGTCAGTTTTCATTCCAATCCCAAAGAAAGGCAATGCCAAAGAATGCTCAAACTACTGCACAATTGCAGTCATCTCACCTGCTAGTAAAGTAATGCTCAAAATTCTCCAAGACAGGCTTTAGCAATACATGAACTGTGAACTTCCAGATGTTCAAGCTGGTTTTAGCAGTAAACCAGAGATCAAATTGCCAACATCTGCTGGATCATCAAAAAAGCAAGCGAGTTCCAGAAAAACATCTATTTCTGCTTTATTGACTATGCCAAAGCCTTTAACTGTGTGGATCACAATAAACTGTGGAAAATTCTGAGAGATGGGAATACCAGACCACCTGACCTGCCTCTTGAGAAACCGATATGCAGGCCAGGAAGCAACAGTTAGAACTGTACATGGAACAACAGACTGGTTCCAAATAGGAAAAGGAGTACATCAAGGCTGTATATTGTCACCCTGCTATTTAACTTATATGCAGAGTACATCATGAGAAACGCTGGACTGGAAGAAGCACAAGCTGGAATCAAGATTGCAGGAAGAAATATCAATAACCTCAGATATGGAGATGACACCACCCTTATGGCAGAAAGTGAAGAGGAGCTAAAAAGCCTCTTGATGAAAGTGGAAGAGAATGAAAAAGTCAGCTTAAAGCTCACCATTCAGAAAACGAAGATCATGGCATCTGGTCCCATCACTTCATGGGAAATAGATGGGGAAACAGTGGAAACAGTGTCAGACTTTATTTTTTGGGGCTCCAAAATCACTGCAGATGGTGACTGCAGCCATGAAATTAAAAGGCGCTGACTTCTTGGAAGGAAAGTTATGACCAACCTAGATAGCATATTCAAAAGCAGAGACATTACTTTGCAGACTAAGGTCCGTCTAGCCAAGGCTCTGGTTTTTCCAGTGGTCATGTATGGATGCGAGAGTTGGACTGTGAAGAAGGCTGAGCGCCGAAGAATTGATGCTTTTGAGCTGTGGTGTTGGAGAAGACTCTTGAAAGTCCCTTGGACTGCAAGGAGATCCAACCAGTCCATTCTGAAGGAGATCAGCCCTGGGATTTCTTTGGAAGGAATGATGCTAAAGCTGAAACTCCAGTACTTTGGCCACCTCATGCGAAGAGTTGACTCATTGGAAAAGACTCTGATGCTATGAGGGATTAGGGGCAGGAGGAGAAGGGGACGACAGAGGATGAGACGGCTGGATGGCATCACCGACTTGACGGACATGAGCTTGAGTAAACTCCGCGAGCTGATGATGGACAGGGTGGCTTGGCGTGCTGTGATTCATGGGGTTGCAAAGAGTCGGACACAACTGAGTGACTGAACTGAACTGAACTGAGACAGTTCACTCTGTTCTGTCCACATACCTTTATTTTGCCTACTCTCACAGCCTCTGGTCCTCCTTTCTTCTCTCATATTTTGGTTTGCTATATCTCCTTAAAGAGAAAAGTTTTTTCTTCATCTTCAGTTCAGTTCAGCCTCTCAGACATGTCCAACTCTTTGATACCCCATGCAGCATGCCAAGCTTCCTGTCCATCACCAACTCCTGGAGTTTACTCAAACTCATGTCCATCGAGTCGGTGATGCCATCCAACCGTCTCATCCTCTGTCATCCCCTTCTTCCTCACCTTCAATCTTTTCCAGCAATAGGGTCTTTCCAATGAGTCAGTTCTTTGCATCAGGTGGCCAAAGTATTGGAGTTTCAGTCCTTCCAATGAATATTCAGGACAGATTTACTTTGGATTGACTGGTTGAATCTTCTTACAGCCCAAGCAACTCTCAAGCGTCTTCTCCAACACCATAGTTTAAAAGCATTAATCTTTGGTGCTCAGCTTTCTTTATTGTCGAACTCTCACATCCATACATAACTACAGGAAAAACCGTAGCTTTGACTAGATGGGCTTTTGTTGGCAAAGTAATGTCTCTGCTTTTCAATATGCTATCTAGGTTGGTCACAGCCTTTCTTCCAAGGAGTAAGTGCCTTTTAATTTCATGGCTGCAATCACCATCTGCAGTGATTTTGGAGCCCCACAAATAAAGTCTTACACTGTTTCCATTATTTTCCCATCTATTTTCTATGAAGTGATGGGATGGGATGGCATGATTTTAGTTTTCTGAATGTTGAGTTTTAAGCCAACTTTTCACTCTCCTCTTTCACCTTCATCAAGAGGCTCTTTAGTTCTTCACTTTTTGCCATGAGGCTGGTATCCTCTGCATATTGATATTTCAATATGATATTGAATATTGATATTGAATTGTATATTTCAATATTGATATTGAATATTGATACTGAGGTTATTGATATTTCTCTTGGCAATCTTGATTCCAGCTTGTGCTTCCTCCAGCCCAGAGTTGCTCATGATGTACTCTGCATAGAAGTTAAATAAGCAGGGTGACAATATACAGCCTTGATGTACTCCTTTCCCTCTATGGAGCCAGTCTGTTGTTTCATGTCCAGTCTAACTATTGCTTCTTGACCTGCCTACAGATTTTTTAGGAGGCAGGTCAGGTGTTGGTGTATTCCCATCTCTTGAAGAGTTTTCCACAGTTTGTTGTGATCCACACCGTCAAAGGATTTGGTGTAGTCAATAAAGCAGAAGTAGATGTGTTTCTCAAACTCTCATGCTTTTTCTATGATCCAATGGTTGTTGGCAATTTGACCTGTGGTTCCTCTGCCTTTTCTAAATGCAGTTTGAACATCTGGAATTCATGGTTCACATACTGTTGAAGCCTGGCTTGGAGAATTTTGAGCATTACATTGTTAGTGTGTGAGATGAGTGCAATTGTGGGGTAGCTTGAACATTCTTTGGCATTGCCTTTCTTTGGGATTGGAATGAGAACTGACCTTTTGCAGTCCTGTGGCCACTTTTGAGTTTTCCAAATTTGTTGGCATATTGAGTGCAGCATTTCAACAGCATCATCTTTTACAATTTTAAATAGCTCAACTGGGATTTCATCACCTGCACTACCTTTGTTTGTAGTGATGCTTCCTAAGGCCCACTTGACTTCTCAATCCAGGATGTCTGGCTCTAGGTGAGTAATCACACCATTGTGATTATCTGCTTCATGAAGATATTTTCTGTATATTTCTTCTGTGTATTCTTGCCACTTCTTCTTAATATCTTTTGCTTCTGTTAGGTCCATACCATTTCTGTCCTTTATCGAGCCCATCTTTGCATGAAATGTTCCCTTGGTATCTCTAATTTTCTTGAAGAGATCTCTAGTCTCTCCCATTCTATAGTTTTCCTCTATTTCTTTGCATTGATCACTTTGGAAGGCTTTCTATATCTCCTTGGTATTCTTTGGAACTCTGCATTTGAATGGGTATATCTTTCCTTTCTCCTTTGCCTTCAGCTTCTCTTCTTTTCTCAGCTATTTGTAAGGCCTCCTCAGACAACCATTTTGACTTTTTGCATTTCTTTTTCTTGGGTATGGTCTTGATCACTGCCTCCTGTACAATATCACAAACCTTCATCCATAGTTCTTTATCACTCTACCTAACAGATCTAATCCCTTAAATCTATTTGTCACTTTCACTGTATAATTGTAAAGGGTTTGATTGAGATCATACCTGAATGATCTAGTGGTTTTCCCTGCTCTGTTCAATTTAAGTCTGAATTTGGCAATAAGGAGTTTGTGATCTGAGCCACAGTCAGCTCCTGGTCTTGTTCATGCTGACTATATAGGGCTGCAAAGAATATAATCAATCTGATTTCAGTGTTGACCATCTGGTAATGTCCATGTGTAGAGTCTTCTCTTATAATGTTGGAAGAGGGTGTTTGCTATGACCTGTGCATTCTCTTGGCAAAATTCTATTAGCCTTTGCCCTGCTTCATTCTGTACTCCAAGGCCAAATTTGTTTGCCACTCCAGGTATATCTTGACTTCCTACTTTTGCATTCCAGTCCCATATAATGAAAAGGATATCTTTTTTTCGTGTTAGTTCTAGAAGGTCTTTTAAGTCTTCATAGAACCGTTCAACTTCAGCTTCCTCAGCATTACTGGTTGGGGCATAGACTTGGATTACTGTGATATTGAATGGTTTGCCTTGGAAACGAACAGAGATCATTGTGTCATTTTTGAGATTGCATCCAAGTACTGCATTTTGGACTCTTTTGTTGACTATGATGGCTACTCCATTTCTTTTAAGGGATTCTTGTCCACAGTAGTAGATATAATGGTCTTCTGAGTTAAATTCACTCATTATACAATTTTTGTTTGTCAATTTTATTTCCAAGCCAAAAATAATTTTACTTAGCCTATAGTCTCAGGGTTCAAGTCAAAAATAAAAGTTAAAAAAATTTTTTTTTGTTTTTGAGTTAATCTACCCTTGCAATTCTTAAAGTAAATGTAAAATTAGTAATAGTGATTTTAGAAGAATTCTTTTGGTCTCCTGTGCATTGATTGCTGTTAAATTATTTTGAACCCTTGACAAAATGAGTTGTGTGGACAGCTCTGTTATAGAATGTTAAATATTTTCATGTTCTGGTATATGCTTTTTTCAGTGAATTGTGGTATTTGTGTTTCCAGAATGGTTAGTGGATCAAATTCATGGCTTTTGAGCTTATACTAGGGAATGGCTCAGTTCATGTCATGTCATATGAAAGCTGCTCAGTGTCTCTTTGAGACCCCATGGACTGTAGCCCACCAGGCTCCTCTGTCCATGGAATTCTCCAGGCAGGAATATGAGAGTGGGTTGCCATTCCCTTCTCCAAGGTTTATTCCTAACTCAGCGATGGAACCCAGGTCTCCTGCACTGAAGGTAGATTTTTTTATTGTCTGAGCCACAAAGGAAGCCTGGCTCAACTCATAGGTTTCTGGAAAAACAGAAGTTTCTGAAGCTTCAATTGTCTAACATGACCATCTGTGTGATGCCAAAATTCAGTTCTGAAAGGTTTCTGGCAGTTCTGTTCTGCAGTTGTATCACTGGTTTGGCAATTGAAATCATGAAATCTGAAAACGACAAACCCAAACCCTTAAAATAACAACAAAACCCCTCATGTCACCTTAATCTGTGTTTCTGACCCTTGTATCTCTGATTTATAATTGTTTTAATGGAGTTGCCATTCTCACTGATTTTCCAGTTTAGTACTTTAATGCAAACTGGTTGAAGTAAAATTTTGTCAGAAGTGTTTTTATTTGATTCCTTCTTGGCTTGACAGTGTACAAAATAAAACTGCAAAGATGAACAGAATGTGTTTTACTTGAGCTGGTTACTTATCTTTGAATTTTGGGGGAACTTTTATTGCTTTTCTGAGTGTTACTCTCTGAAGTTACAGACAAGGGTAAGTAACTGAAATGAAGAAAGGATAAGGTACTTCTTACATTTTTTCCTTTAAGATGTGATTAAATCTAATTTGGAGTAGTGATTCAATGCATGTGTACTTAGATGTGGCATACAACTCTTTGTGACCCTTTTGACTGTAGCCCACCAAGCTCCTCTGCCCATGGGATTTTTCAGGCAAGAATACTGGAGTGGGTTACCATTTCCTTCCCCAGGGGATCTCCCAACCCAGGGATAGAACCTGTGTCTCCTGTGTCTCCTGAATTTCAGGCAGATTCTTTACCCACTGAGCCATTCAGGAAGCCCCCTATGATCCAGTGAAGAAGTTGATATGGAATCAGAGCCATTTTCATATTTTGTGTTGTGAAATGAAATATATCCTGCCATAATAGTGGGCAAAAAATGTCACAACCATCAGTGATTTTGGGCCTCCAAATGTGAATGAGGGCTCTCAAAAGGGAACACAATGCCTGTGATCCAACAGATGCCACCACCCCGCAAGGTGATTGCTGGAGCTTGGGGGGGATGCAAGAAGCAGCCATCTTCCGTGCTTGGCACCCCTTGCAGTGAACAAAGAATTAAGGATGTAAACAATCACCCAACTGGATTTGGCCCCAGATAGTTGAGGTGCATATAAAAGGAATGAATTCAGTGAGCCCAGAGGCTTACATTTCCCATACATAGAAGGATATTAAATTTTTAACTTGATAATTCTTTAACAGGTTTTCCTTACTTTAACAAAAATCTTTGATGTCCAGACTGTCCACTTTGCTGCAAACTTGTATATAGCCTGAATCCCACTTCTACCTCCTTTGGGCAGTTTTCTCAGGGCTACTGAGATGCTGTCTCCCTCTCTCAGAGTCCTTAACATTCATATCAAATACAATAACTCTCTACTTTCAGGTTGTGACTAATTTTTTTAGCCTACAGTATGAAGAAAAACACATAACTTTCAATGGAAAAGATCATTTGTATTATTAGAAACCTTCATAAAACCACTTTATGAATGTAAATTATATCCTTGAGCTTTTAAATGATGGAAAATAAGTTCAATCTTTATTGGATGGGCAGACAAAATGGAAGCATATAGGATGAAAGAAAAGAATTTTTCCTGTTTATATGAAATACCTTGAGACATGGGAGTGGTAGAAGAGGTGGACCATGGAATTAAATTTGAGTAAGTGAACTGAAAGTAGGTAAACAGGAGAATAGGATAGATCAAGATCAATTGATGGATAAAGATGGAAATAGAGCAGTAGTGAAATTACTAGAATGCTTTAGGAATATTCTCTCTTTGTGAAACAGAGGTAGCTAATTCCTGTAGCACCTCATGTCTGGGTTACTACAGTGGTTTTTACCCTAACATTTCCCAGAGATGTGTCAAACACCAAACCCTTGTGTCTTTTGAACTTTTGTTGTTGTTCAGTTACTTGGTTGGGCCTGACTCTTTGCGACCCCATGGACTGCAGCATGCCAGGCTTCCCTGTCCTTCACTATCTCCTAGAGTTTGCACAAACTCATGTCCATTGAATTGATGATGCTATCCAACCATTTCATCCTCTGTCTCTGCCTTCTCCTTCTGCCCTCAGTCTTTCCTAGCATCAGGGTCTTTTCCATTGAGTCAGCTCTTTGCATCAGGTGGCCAAAGTATTGGAGTTTCAGTTTCAGCATTGGTTCTTCCAATGAATATTCAGCATTGATTTCCTTAAGATTGATTGGTTTGATCTTCTTGATGTCCAAGGTACTCTCAAGAGCCTTCTCCAGCAACACAGTTTGAAAGCATCAATTCTTTGACACTCAGCCTTCTTTATAGTCCAACTCTACATCCATACATGACTACTGGAAAAACCATAACTTTCACTATATGGACACTTGTTGGTAAAGTGATGTCTCTGCTCTTTAATATGCTGTCTAGGTTTATCATAGCTTTCCTTCCAAGGAACAAGCTTCTTTTAATTTCATGGCTACAGTCACCATCTGCAGTGATTTTGGAGCCCAAGAAAATAAAGTCTGTCACTGTTTGGGGGATAAATATCCAGTTCTCTAATAGGTGCCCAAAGCCCTTCCTCCATTTCCACATGAGGATGGGGGAAAATGGAGAGAAAAGCCATAGAATTTTAAAAAATTCAATGTATTTAAACAAAAACAAATGCAAATGTGGTTCACTCATTTCTTCCACACATCCTCTCACACCCACCTCTGGCATCCACTAGTCTATTTTCTATATCTGTGAGCTTGGTTGGTTTATTGACTTTCACATAAAAGAGATTATACAATGTTTATCTTTCTCTGTCTGACATTTCATTTAGTGTAATGTCCTCAAGGTCCATCAATGTCAAAAAAGGCACAATGTCATTCTTTGTCAAAGGCTGAGTAATATTCTGTTGTATATGTATAACTCATAATATCTTTATCCATTCCTTCACTGATAGATACTTAGGTTATTTTCATATCTTGGCTATTGTAAATAATGCTGGAGTGAACATGGTGGTGCATAGGATTTTACCTTTGTTTTCCAGAGAAACGGTCTTCTTTTTTCCTACTTTAACTTGAGTTCTTTTTTATACATTTTAGGAGGTCAAGGTGGTAAGGTTTGCAAAATTGTTTTTCAACTATTATTATCTCAGGCTTCCTTGGTGGCTCAGCTGGTAGAGAATCCACCTGCAATGCAGGAGACCCTGGTTCAATTCCTGGATTGGGAAGATCTGCTAGAGAAGGGATAGGCTCCCCACATCAGTATTCTTGGGCTTCCCTTGTGGCTCAGCTGGTAAAGAATCTGCTTGCAATGTGGGAGACCTGATTTCTATACCTGAGATGGAAAGATTCTCTGGAGAAGGGAGCTACCCACTTCAGTATTCTATTTTATTAGTATCTCTTGTAATTTTCATGTAGTTGACTTACCACTTGATTTGAATGTGGAAGTACTTGCCACCTTATTCTGTTCTGAATCTTTTGAGTCTCAGATAAAATGGAGATAGAAAAATGCCCATTTTAACGTCTAGTTTTACTAGTACTTACATTTCTTTGGAATATACTTGAAGGACTCCTCTGGTGGCTCAGACAGTAAAGTGTCTGTCTACAATGCAGGAGACCCGGGTTCTATCGCTGCATCAGGAAGATCCCCTGGAGAAGGAAATTGCAATCCACTCCAGTACTATTGCCTGGAAAATCCCATGGACAGAGGAGCCTGGTAGGCTACAGTCCATGGGGTCGCAAAGAGTCGGACGTGACTGAGCGACTTCACTTTGCATTTCTTTGACACTTTTCCTAGTGGTTTTAAGGATTTTTTTCTTACCTGAAAGTCAATTATAATTATTAAAAACAAGTACCATATTGTTATTTTATTTTATAACCCAAACCATTCCTCTAAACCCACTTCACTTTTCATTCTGAATTGTCACTTAATTCTAAGTAACTTGTTGTTGATTAATTTTGAATTAATTTATCAGTTGACAACCTCTGACTCTAGTTATTATAATGATATATAGAAAAGGAATTAATGACTATTTGTCTAGATGGAATGTTAACAATGATTAATTTGGCAATAGATAAAATAAAAATGCCAAAATGAGTGAGGATAGAAGCAAATTAGGCTTCAAATTTGACATATCTTTTGGTTCTTCTCTTTTCAGATGCTATATTTTTATGGTTTCTTTCCCTTCTTTTTGAAAATTTCAAATACTCAATTCCAGATTTGTTCTTTGTTAAGCCTTTTTTAAGATTCCTTTTTCAGCTGACTTTGCTTTGTTTTTCTACCTGAATTAATTCTGGGTTATTTGGGTCAGATTATTTCTTTATTATTTGTAACAAAATTCTCTTTGCTGATAATTGTACTCATTTCTATATACAGAGTGAGCTTAGGATACAAGACCAATTGAACAGGTTTCAGCTGATAGTCTCAGAAGTGCTTAGCATTTGTTTTACCAGTTTTTTTAAAGTATCTAGTTTTCATGATTTGTTTTGGGTAAACTTTCTATGTTTGGACAGTCTCAACATGCTGTTTTAATAAAACATTTTATTATTATAAAACAATGTGTGATTATTGTAGAGAATATAGGAAATTCAAAGGCAAAAGTAAAATCAGCTGTCATTTGATCACACAGAGATAACTAATTTTATCTTTTTGGTGTGTTTTCCTCCAGTCATTTTTATGTGTACATTTAACAGGAGTATTCATAGTGTATTCATAGTATTGCATAGGAACCTGGTATGTCAGGGCAATGAATCAAGGCAAATTGGAAGTGGTCAAACAGGAGACAGCAAGAATGAACGTTGACATTCTAGGAATCAGTGAACTAAAATGGACTGCTGCTGTTGCTAAGTTGCTTCAGTTGTGTCCAACTCTGTGCGACCCCATAGACGGCAGCCTACCAGGCTCTGCCATCCCTGGGATTCTCCAGGCAAGAACACTGGAGTGGGTGGCCATTTCCTTCTCCAAAAAAATGGACTAGAATGGGTGAATTTAACTCAGATGACCATTATACCTACTACTGTGGGCAGGAATCCCTCAGAAGAAATGGAGTAGACATCATGTTCAATAAAAGAGTCTGAAATGCAGTACTTGGATGCAATCTCAAAAACAACAGAATGATCTCTGTTTGTTTCCAAAGCAAACAATTCAATATCACAGTAATCCAAATCTATGCCCCAACCAGTAATGCTGAAGAAGCTGAAGTTGAATGGTTCTATGAAGACCTATAAGACCTTTTAGAACTAACACCAAAAAAAGATGTCCTTTTCATTATAGGGGATTGGAATGCAAAAGTAGGAAGTCAAGAAACACCTGGAGTAACAGGCAAATTTGGCCTTGGAATACAGAATGAAGCAGGGCAAAGGCTCATAGAGTTTTTTTTTTTTTAATTAATTAATTTATTTATTTTTAATTTTTACTTTACAATTCTGTATTGGTTTTGGCATAGATTGACATGAATCCACCACAGGTGTACATGCATTCCCAAACATGAACCCCCCTCCCACCCCGCTCCCCACAACATCTCTCTGGGTCATCCCTGCGCGTCAGCCCCAAGCGTGTCATATCCTGCATCAGACATAGACTGGCATTTCGATTCTTACATGATATTATACATGTTTCAATGCCATTCTCCCAAATCATCACACCCTCTCCCTCTCCCTCTGAATCCAAAAGTCCGCTATACACATCTGTGTCTTTTTTGCTCAGAGAATGCACTGGTCATAGCAAACACCCTCTTCCAACAACACAAGAGAAGACTCTACACATGGACATCACCAGATGGTCAACACCAAAATCAGATTGTTATATTCTTTGCAGCCAAAGATGGAGAAGCTCTATAAAGTCAACAAAAACAAGACCAGGAGCTGACTGTGGCTTAGATCATGAACTCCTTATTGCCAAATTCAGATGTAAATTGAATAAAGTAGGGACAAGTACTAGATCATTCAGATATGACCTAAATCAAATCCCTTATGATTATACAGTGGAAGTAAGAAATAGATTTAAGGGACTACATCTGATAGATAGAGTGCCTGATGAACTATGGATGGAGGTTCGTGACATTGTACAGGAGACAGGGATCAAGAACATCCTCATGGAAAAGAAACGCAAAAAAGCAAAATGGCTGTCTGAAGAGGCCTTATAAATAGCTGTGAAAAGAAGAGAAGCGAAAAGCAAAGGAGAAAAGGAAAGATATAAGCATCTGAATGCAGAGTTCCAAAGAATAGCAAGGAGAGATAAGAAAGCCTTCCTCAGCGATCAGTGCAAAGAAATATAGGAAAACTACAGAATAGGAAAGACTAGAGATCTCTTCAAGAAAATTAGAGATACCAAGGGAACATTTCATGCAAAGATGGGCTTGATAAAGGACAGAAATTGTATGGACCTAACAGAAGCAGAAGATATTAAGAAGAGGTGGCAAGAATACACAGAAGAACTGTACAAAAAAGATCTTCACGACCAAGATAATCACGATGGTGTGATCACTCACCTAGAGCCAGACATCCTGGAATGTGAAGTCAAGTGGGCCTTAAAAATCATCACTACAAACAAAGCTAGTGGAAGTGACAGAATTCCAGTTGAGCTATTTCAAATCCTGAAAGATGATGCTGTGAAAGTGCTGCACTCAATATGCCAGCAAATTTGGAAAACTCAGCAATTGCCACAGGACTGGAAAAGATCAGTTTTCATTCCAATCCCAAAGATAGGCAATGCCAAAGAATTCTCCAACTACTGCACAATTGCACTCATCTCATACGCTTGTAAAGTAATGCTCAAAATTCTCCAAGCCAGGCTTCAGCAACACATGAACCATGAACTTCAAGATGTTCAAGCTGATTTTAGAAAAGGCAGAGGAACCAGAGATCAAATTCCCAACATCCACTGGATCATGGAAAAAGCAAGAGAGTTCCAGAAAAACATCTCTTTCTGCTTTATTGACTATGCCAAAGCCTTTAACTGTTTGAATCACCATAAACTGTGGAAAATTCTGAGAGATGGGCATACCAGACCACCTGACCTGTCTCTTGAGAAACCTATATGCCAGTCAGGAAGCAACAGTTAGAACTGGACATGGAACAACAGACTTGTTCCATATAGGAAAAGGAGAATGTCAAGGCTGTATACTGTCACCCTGCTTATTTAACTTCTATGCAGAGTACATCATGAGAAACACTGGACTGGAAGAAGCACGAGCTGGAATGAAGATTGCCAGGATAAATATCAACAACCTCAGATATGCAGATGACACCACCCTTATGGCAGAAAATGAAGAGGAACTAAAAGGCCTCTTGATGAAAGTTAAAGTGGAGAGTGAAAAAGCTGGCTTAAAGCTCACCATTCAGAAAACAAAGATCATGGCATCTGGTCCCATTACTTCATGGGAAGTAGATGGGGAAACAGTGGAAACAGTGTCAGCATTTATTTTTGTGGGCTCCAAAATCACTGCAGATTGTGACTGCAGCCATGAAATTAAAAGATGCTTACTCCTTGGAAGGAAAGTTATGACCAACCTAGATAGCATATTGAAAAGCAGAGACATTACTTTGTCAACAAAGGTCCCTCTAATCAAGCCTACGGTTTTTCCAGTGGTCATGTGTGGATGTGAGAATTGTACTGTGAAGAAAGCTGAGCACCGAAGAATTGATGCTTTTGAACTGTGGTGTTGGAGAAGACTCTGGAGAGTCCCTTGGACTGCAAGGAGATCCAACCAGTCCATTCTGAAGGAGATCAGCCCTGGGATTTCTTTGGAAGGAATGATGCTAAAGCTGAAACTCCAGTAATTTGGCCACCTCATGCGAAGAGTTGACTCATTGGAAAAGACTCTGAAGCTGGGAGGGATTGGGGGCAGGAGGAGAAGGGGACAACAGAGGATGAGATAGCTGGATGGCCTCACTGACTCAATGGACGTGAGTCTGAGTGAATTCCGGGAGTTGGTGATGGACAGGGAGGCCTGGCGTGCTGCGATTCATGGGGTAGCAGAGTCAGACACGACTGAGCAACTGAACTGAACTGACTGATTCATAGTGTATGACATGACTCATTTTTGTTTTGTTTTAGTTTGTAGACCCCAGATCTAGAATACTGATAAATGTGATGAATACAGGCAGCTTTGTTTGGCTTTGTGGTTTAAAAGCAATGCCTTTCCCCTAGTACTAAGCAGAATATTAATAGATAATACTTTTGATGTTGTTCACTCCCTCAATTGTGTCCGACTCTTTGTGACCCCATGGACTGCAGCATGTCATGCTTTCTTGTCTTTCACCATCTCTTGGAATTGCTCTAACTCACATTTATTGAGTCAGTGATGCCATCCAACCATCTTGTCCTCTGTTGCCCTCTTCTCCTCCTGCCTTTAATCTTTTTCAGCATGAGGATCTTTTTCAATGAGTCGGTTCTTCGCATCAGGTGGCCAGAGTATTGGAGCTTCAGCTTCAGCATCAGTCCTTCCAATGAATATTCAAGATTGATTTCCTTTAGGATTAACTGGTTTGATCTCCTCGCAGTCCAAGGGACTCTTAAGTGTTCTCCAACACCACAGCTTAAAAGCATCAATTCTTCATGCATTCAACCTTCTACTTGATATTTGGACCAGTGGTACAGATGACACTTTGGACCAGTGTTAAAGATGATACTTTGGACTGGTGTTTTGTGACTAACTTAGAGAAACACAAGGTTAAACAAAGTTTATTTTTCTTTAACTTCAGGGATTCCCAGGGCCAGTATGCCCATATATTGTGACACAGGGAAGGAGGGTTTACAGTATTCAGGTTCTCCACATTTACATTAATACAGAATCTTTGATCTTTTTTGAAAACAATCTTGTATGACAAAAACTTCAGGAAATGCTTCTCTTGGGTTTCACTTTTAAGTATGATGTTGCCCTTGGTTTTACATAGATAACATATTCTAGTAAATAATGCTAAAAATACTATTTCTCGTTCATGAAATTTCTTTAAAATTTTAAAAGGAATGAATACTGAATTTTACTAAGTGCCCTTTTTGGACATCTATTGCGATGATTATGTACATGGTTTTCCTACTTTGATCTAGAAGATGTGTTAATTGATTCCCACAATAAATTCAATATCATTTTACAAAGTTATGCTTTCTAAGCCTCAGTTTCAGTGTATATAAACGAAAGATAGTAGTGATACCTCCCTTAATGAGATATTAAAATTAAATAAGAATATGCATGTAATGTGCTTAGCAGCCATTTATGGAAAATAGTAAGCTTTTATTATGGTGAAAATAGCTTTGGCTATAACCCATAAGCATTGGTTAATAGTTCTCCTATTTTATTTTATTTTTTTCTACATGATGTGTAATTGTTATTTTAATTTGCTCTTTAAGTTAATAACTGTATAGGTGGATGTTTTACATTTTCATTTTGATTAGCTGAAATAAATTATTAATTTCCTGCTCTATGGCACTGTGACCACTGGCTGTGTTTTGAATAGCATTTGCTTTGAGAATTTGAGATTTCTCTATTATGGGAGTGGTATGATTTCAGTTTTTTTTTTTTAATCACTATTCTAAATACATTTCAGATTATACTATTTTCTTTTGTATGCTACAGAGTTTATCTATATCTTGAGACTCATAATTATTAGATGAGGCTGGATCAAGATGGTGGAGTAGAAGGATATGGAACTCACCACCCCATATGAATATATTAAATCCATTTATACATGGAACAATTCACACTGAAAACTAAGGGGGAACTGGCAGAAAGACTCTCATACAACCAAAG
The DNA here is from genome assembly GCF_014754425.2 of Oryx dammah. Classification (NCBI taxonomy): domain Eukaryota; kingdom Metazoa; phylum Chordata; class Mammalia; order Artiodactyla; family Bovidae; genus Oryx; species Oryx dammah. Next base: position 82,354,400 of record NW_024070187.1, on the reverse strand, counting down.
CTACAGGAAAGACTTACATGTAATTGGATAGGGAGGGACTATAAGTGATTGGATTGGGACCTATGCCCCTGGGAGGGGACTCAGAGGAAACAGGAGAATACACAACTAGAGGCCAAGCAAGGGGAGTGAGTGCTTAGAGCCATGGAGTGAATGCCCCAGTCCTGGGGACCTACACAGCAAAGACAAGTCCCGTTGACTGGTGAGAGGACTGTTGGGACTAACAGGAGGGCCGTAAAGAGCCTGGACTCTTCCTGTGAGAAGTGTGTGCACACTGGCTTACATGGAAAAGGTGAATTGAAACCATGGAGCTGGCTAACTTGTTTCCCATGACTGCATTAGTGCATGTCCCATCTGTGCCCCATCCTTAGTTGTGTGAATGCTGCAAGTCTCTTTACTTCACATTACAGTTCCACATGGCACTAGATCTAGGGCTGCTCCTTTCACCAGTGAGCAGATTTGGCTGTGGGACATAGGGGTGACCTGGTCCTGAGTGGAGCCTGAGGGGGCAGCTGTGGCCATTGTTGGTGTTTACTCAAGCAGTGCCTCAGAAGCAACCCAGAACTCTGGTGGTAGCCTCTCTACCACTGCTCATGCCCCAGTATATGCCAAAAGTCCAGGCAGACTCTGCCTGCCCTGAGGTATAGTTCTACAACAGAGTGGACATGGCAGAGTCTGTGCAGAGTGATAGGCTGGATGGCACAAAGGTGAGAGAGTGAGAGAAACAATTTCTGGTACCTGCATAGGCAGTGCATTGGATATAGCTTGGACCTATATGGCCAACATTAGCTGAAAACTCTCACAGGATCCCCCTTGGTTCAGTGCCCCTCCCCCTACTCAAGGGTGAGGGTATCAGTGCTAGGAGAGAGGAAACTACACCCTTAATGAAAACAGAGGCAACTTGGGCATGACCTTCAGAGCTTTGGCTCTAGCAACCTGGGATTAGACACAGGCAGTGAAGGCCAGACAGCAGAGAGGAAGTCCCACTTCATACCCAGCTCCTACTCTAGCTCCTTCATCTCCAGTGTCACCTCCACTAAGGTGATAGCTGTCAGCACACCCCGAGGAAAGATGTGAATTGCATATACGTCAAATCCAGCTGCGCTACCAAAGACATTGAGCACAGGCAGGCTATATAGAAATGCCTCACACAAAAGAACACTGCTTCAAGACTGCAATAGTTAACTGTTTCACCTAGATTCATAGAAGCAGAGAAAATCAAGCTAAATGAAAAGGTGGAAGAACTGATCTTAGCTGAAAAGGCAAGAGAAACCCCTTGAAAAAACAAACAATAAAACAGAAATAAGTAATTTACCAGGTAAAGAATTCAAGGCATTGGTAATAATGTTAACTGAATTAGGAAAAAAGAATAGATGATCACAGTGAAAGTTTTAACAAAGAAATAGAAAATATAAAAAAATCCAACTAAAAGTGAAGAATTCATTAACTAAAGTAAAAAATAATAGAGTGAATAGCAAACTAAGTTATAGAATGCACAAGTAATCTGGAAAATAGAATAATGAAAATCACTGACTCAGAACAACAAAAAGAAAACAAATTAACAAAAATGAAAACAGTTTAAGAGAGCCCTGGGATAATAGTAATCAGACCAACATTCATATAAGAGTCCCAGAAGGAGAAGAGGTAGAGAAGGGGATAGAAAATGTATTTGAGGAAATTAATGAGGATTTCCAAAACCAGAAGAAGAAAACAGATATACAGGCATAGGAATTATTTGGCATTTATTTGGCACTCAAGGTCCCAAATGAAATGAACCCAATCAGACCCACACTAAGACATAACAAAATGGTAAAAGTTGGATAAATAGATTCAAGGGATTAGATTTGATAGACAGAGTGCCTGAAGAACTGTGGATGGAGGTTCATAACATTGTTCAGGAGGTGGTGATCAAAACCATCTCCTTGGTTTTAATTTTAAAAGTAGCAAGTACTACTTTTTCATTTTAAAAGTAGCAAAAGTAAAACAAAGAGTCATACACAAAAGAATCTCCATAAGACCATCAACTGAACTTTCCACAGAAACTTTGCAGGTCAGAAGGAAGTGACATGATATATTCATAGTTCTGAAAGGGAAACATCTGCAATTTAGGATACTCTATTCAGTGGGGTTATCATTTAGAATCAAAGGAGAGAAAAAGAAATCAACAAGCAAAAGCTATGAGTTCCTCAATATTAAACCTACTCTAAAAGAAACTTTAAAGAGTCTTCTCTAAGTGGAAAAGAAATAAAAATCTGTAAGAAAGGGAAAATCACAATAGGATAGGCAAATACAGAGTAAGGACCAAAGATCAACCACTTAATAAGCCAGTATGAAGATTAAAAGAAAAAAATTGTAAAAACATCTATAACTACAATAAAATATCAGATAAACATGAAGATGTAAAATATGACATTGAAAGCACAAAATGAGAGGGAGGAGAGCAAAAAATGTAGATTTTTTTTAGAATATGCATAACCTTAAGTGACTATCAGTCAGTTATTCAAATAAAATAGAGACTGAAAAAACCTCCCCCCAAACCAACTGAAAAGATCAATGAGACCAAGAGCTGTTTTTTTTTTTTTTTATGAAGATAAACAAAATTGATAAGCCTTTAGCTAGGTTCACCAAGAAGAAAAGAGAAAGGACCCAAATAAATAAAATAAAAAATGAAAGAGAAGAAATAACAACTGACACTATAGTGATACAAAAATTTATGACAATACTATGAACAGTTACATTCCAACAAATTGGAGAACTTAGAAAAAATGGACAAATTTCTAGAAAGATACAACCTACCAAGGCTGAACCAAAAGAAACAGAAAATTTGAACAGAATAATTAGTAAAAGTGAAACTGAATTTGTAATAAAAAAACTCTCAGAAAAATATTCCAGGACTGGATGGATTCACAAGAGAATTCTACCTAATATATAAACAATAACTAATACCTATCTTTATCAAATTATTACTATTAGTCCTTAATGCAAAATTCAGCCAAAAATGTAGGGAAAACCACTAGGCCATTCAGGTATGACCTAAATCAAATCCCTTATGACTATACAGTGGAAGTGAGAAATAGATTCAAGGGATTAGATTTGATACACAGAGAGCCTGATGAACTATGGACAGAGGCTCATAACATTGTACAGGAGGCAGTGATCAAAACCATCACCATGGGAAAAAAAATGCAAAAAGGTAAAATAGTTGTCTGAGGAGACCTTACAAATAGCTAAGAAAAGAAGAGAAGTGAAAGGCAAAGGTCAAAAGGAAAGATATAGCTATCTGAATGCAGAGTTCCAGAGAATAGCAAGGAAAGATAAGAAAGCCTCTCAAAGTGAACAATGCAAAGAAATAGAGGAAAACAATAGAAGGAGAAAGACTAGTGATCTCTTCAAGAAAATTAGAGATACCAAGGGAATATTTCATGCAAAGATGGGGTCAATAAAGGACAGAAATGGTATGGACCTAAAAGAAGTAGAAGATATTAAGAAGAGGTGGCAAGAATACACAGAAGAACTATACAGAAAAGATCTTAATGACCTGGATAACCACGATGGTATGATTAATCACCTAGAACCAGACATCCTGGAGTGTGAAGTCAAGTGGGCCTTAGGAAGCATCACTATGAACAAAGCTAGTGGAGGTGATGGGATTCCAGCCGAACTACTTGAAATCCTGAAAGATGATGCTGTGAAAGTGCTTCACTCAATATGCCAGCAAATTTGGAAAGCTCATCAGTGGCAACAGGACTGCAAAATGTCAGTTTTCATTCCAATCCCAAAGAAGGGCAATGCCAATAAATGTTCAAACTTCCACACAATTGCACTCATTTCACATGCTAGCAAGGTAATGCTCAGAATCCTTCAAGCTAGGCTTCAACAAGAACCAAGAACTTTCAGATGTACAGGTTGGATTTAGAAAAGGCAGAGGAACCAGAGATCAAATTGCCAACATCTGTTAAATCATAGAAAAAGAAAGAGAATTTCAGAAAAAAAATCTGCTTCATCGACTACTCTAAAGTGACTGTGTGGATCACAACAAACTGTGGAAAATTCTTGAAGATGGGAATACCATACCACCTTACCTGTCTCCTGAGAAATTTATGTGGCTCAAGAAACAATACTTAGAATTAGACAGAGAACAGACTGGTTCCAAATTGGGAAGGGAGTATGTCAAGGCTGTATACTGTCACGTTGTTTATTTAGCTTATATACAGAGTACGTCATGTGACTTGCTGGGCTGGAAGAGTCACTAGAGTCAAGTTTGCCAGGAGAAATATTAACAACCTCGGGTATGCAGATGGTAGCACTCTAATGGCAGAAAGTGAACAGGAATTAAAGAGCCTCTTGATGAGGGAGAAAGAGGAGAGTGGAAAAAGCTGACTTAAAGCTCAATATTAAAAATCTAAGATTATGACATCTGGTCCCATCACTTCATGGCAAATAAATGTGAAAAAAGTAGAAGCAGTCACAGATTTTATTTTCTTGGGCTTCAAAATCACTGTGGACAGTAACCGCAGCCATGAAACTAAAATACACTTGTTCCTTGGAAAGAAAGCTATGAAAAACCTACACAGAGTATTAAAAAGCAGAGACATCATTTTGCTGACAAAAGTCCATGTAGTCAAAGCTATGGTTTTTCCAATAGTCATGTGTGGATGTGGGAACTGGACCATAAAGAAGGATGGATGCTGAAGAACTGATGCATTCAAATAGTGGTGCTGGAGAACACAGTTGAGAATCCCTTGAACTTCAAGGAGATCAAGCCAGAAAATCCTAAAGGAAATTAACCCTGAATATTCACTGAAAGGACTTATGCTAAAACTGAAGCTCCAATATTTTGGCCATTTGATGTGAAGGGCTGACTCATTGGAAAAGACTTTGATGCTGGGAAGGATTGAAGACAAAAGGAGAAGAATGAGGCAGAGGATGAGATGGTAAGATAGCATCACAGACTCAATAGACATGAATCTGAGCAAACTCTGGGAAATGGTAAAGGATAACAAAAGCTGGCGTGCTGCAGTCCAGGCAGTTGCAGAGTTGGACATGACTTAGTGACTGAATAACAGCAACAATAGAACTATCAGAAAGAGAAATTAAGAAAATTCTCATTTAAAATGTATCGGAAAGCATAAAATCCTTAGGAATAAACTTAACCAAGGAAGTAAAAGACCTATAATCTGTGAAATATAAAACACTGATAGAGGAAGTTGAAGATGATACTAATATATGGAAATATATCTGTATTCCTAATTTGGAAGAATTAATATTGTTAAGATGGCTGTACTATCTAAAGCAATCTACAGATTTAGTACAATCCTTATGAAAATACCCAAAACATTTTTTCACAGAAATAGAACAGATTTATTTGGAAATCATAAAAGACCCCAAATAGCCAATGAAAAATTGAGAAAAGGCAGCAAAGCTGGAGGAATCATGCTCCAAACTTCAAACCATAATAGAAAGCTACAATAATCAAAAGAGCATGGTATTGGCACAAAAACAGGCACATAGATCAATGGAACAGAATAGAGAGGCTTGAAATAAGCCTGTGCATTTATGGTCAATTAATTTATGACAAAGGAGGCAAAGACAGTCTCTTCATAAGTGGCACTTGGAAAACTGGATGGCTACATGTAAAAGGAGATTATAATGTTTCCTTATACTATGTATAAAAACAAAATCAATGGTTTAAAGACCTACATATAATTCTCAAAATCATAAAATTTGTAGAAGACAACATAGGCAGAACACTCTGACATAAACTACAGTAAATTTTGGGGGGTCATTTTCCTAAAATGAAAGAAATAAAAGCACAAATAAACTTAAAGCTTTTGCATAACAAAAGAAACCATTGATAAAACATAGAATGAATGCAAATGATGTGACTCACAAGGGGTTTATATTCAAAAAATACAAACAGCTCATGAAACCCAGTATCAAAAAAAACAAACAAACAGTCCAATGAAAAATTAACAGAAGACCTGAATGGATATTTTCCCAGAGAAGACATACAGATGGTCAATAGAATAAAAAATGCTTACAGCTAATTATTAGAGAAATGCAAATCAAAGCCATGATGAGATATTGTTAACTACTCAGTTCAGTTCAGTCGCTCAGTTGTGTCTGGCTCTTTGCGACTCCATGGACTGCAGTATGCCGTGCCTCCCTGTCCATCACCAGCTCCCAGAGTTCACTCAAACTCATGTCCATTGAGTCAATGATGCCATCCAACTATCTCATCCTCTGTTGTCCCCTCCTCTTCCCACATTCAATCTTTCCCAGCATCAGGGTTTTTTCCAATGAGTCAGTTCTTCGCATCAGGTGGCCAAAGTATTGAATTTCAGCTTCAACATCAGTCCTCCCAATGAATATTCAGAACTAATTTTCCTTAGGATGGACTGGAAAGTCCTTGCAGCCCAAGGGACTCTCCAGAGGCTTCTCCAACACCACAGTTCAAAAGCATCAATTCTTTGGCTCTCAGCTTTCTTTATAGCCCAAATCTCACATCCATACATGACTACTGGAAAAACCATAGCCTTGATTAGTTGGGCCTTTGTTGACAAAGTAATGTCTTTGTTTTTTAATATGCTGTCTAGTTTGGTCATAACTTTCCTTCCAAAGAGTAAGTGTCTTAATTTCATGGCTGCAATCACCATATGCAGTGAGTTTGGAGCCCCCTAAAATAAAGTCTGCTATTGTTTCCACTGTTTCCCCATCTATTTGCCATGAAGTGATGGGACTGGACGCCATGATCTTAGTTTTCTGAATGTTGAGCTTTAAGCCAACTTTTTCACTCTACTCTTTCACTTTCATCAAGAAGCTCTTTAGTTCTTCATTTTCTGCCTTAAGGGTGGTGTCATTTGCATATCTGAGGTTACTGATATTTGCCCTGGAAATCTTGATTCCAGCATGTGCTTCATCCAGCCCAGCATTTCTCATGATGTACTCTGCGTATAAGTTAAATACACAGGGTGACAATATACAGCCTTGACGTACTCCTTTCCTAATTTGGAGCCAGTCTGTTCCATGTCCAGTTCTAACTGTTGCTTCTTGACCTGCATACAGATCTCAAGAGGCAGGTAATGTGGTCTGGTATTCCCACATCTTTCAGAATTTTCCACAGTTTATTGTGATCCACACAGTCAAAGGCTTTGACATAGTCAATAAGGCAGAAATAGATATTTTTCTGGAACTCTCTTGCTTTTTAGATGATCCAGTGGATGTTGGCAATTTGATCTCTGGTTGCTAATTATTGGAGAAATGCAAATCAAAGCCACCATGAGATATTACCTCACACCTGTCACAACAGCTACCATCAAAAATTCTACAAAGCAAATATTGGCAAAGATATGGAAAGTAGGTACACTTGTACACTATTGACGGGAATGTGAATTGGTACAGCCACTATGGAAAAGTAATATGGAGGTTCCTCAAAAAACTAAGAACTATCAGCAATTCCATTTCTGAGTATATATCTGAAAATATGAAAGTACTAATTTGAAAAGATATGTGCATCCCAATGTTCAGAGCAGCTCTATTTAAAATAACCAAGATATGGAAACAACTCAAGTGTCCATCAACAGAGGAACTGATTAAGAAGTAAAATATATATACAATACAATTTCACTCAGCCATAAAAAAGAATGAAATTCTGCCATTTGCAGCCTCGCAGATAGAGAATCTATGCTTAGTGAAATAAGTCAGATAGAAGAAGACAAATACTGTATGATCAGTATTTGATAATACTGTACAGCAACAGACTCACAGATAAAGAGAACAAGCTCGTGGTTTCTAGTCGGGAGAAAGAAGTAGAGATGGGCAAGATAAGAATATGGGATTAAGGGATATAAACTACTATGTGTAAAATAGAGAAGCAATAAGGATACATTGTACAGCACAGGAAATTATAACCATTATTTTGTAATAACTTTAAATGGAGTATAACCTGTAAAAAAACTAGTAGTGTAAATCAACTAGACCTTCATTAAAAATGTAAAGAAATGATTCTTTTTAAAAATTATTTATTTAAAAATAAAAGAAATTATTCTTTATTAAAATTATTCTTTTTAGTTAATTATTTTAATCATCAGTAGGAAATGCTAGGGATGGGGGGGCCTGGTGGCTTCCATCTATGGGGTCACACAGAGTCAGACACGACTGAAGTGACTTGGCAGCAGCAGCAGCAGCAGCAGTAGCAGCAGCAGGAAATGCTACTTATCAGTTTATTATTATTATTTTTTGACCTCAGTTCAGTTCAGTTCAGTCGCTCAGTTGTGTCCAACTCTTTGCGACCCCATGAATCACAGCACACCAGGCCTCCCTGTCCATCACCAACTCCCAGAGTTCACCCAAACTCATGTCCATCGAGTCCATGATGCCATCCAGCCATCTCATCCTCGGTCGTCCCCTTCTCCTCCTGCCCCCATTCTCTCCCAGGATCAGAGTCTGTTCCAGTGAGTCAACTCTTCGCATAAGGTGGCCAAAGTATTAGAGTTTCAGCTTTAGCATCATTCCTTCCAAAGAACACCCAGGACTGATCTCCTTTAGGATGGACTGGTTGGATCTCCTTGCAGTCCAAGGGACTCTCAAGAGTCTTCTCCAACACCACAGTTCAAAAGCATCAATTCTTTGGTGCTCAGTTTTCTTCACAGTCCAACTCTCACATCGATACGTGACCACTGGAAAAACCATAGCCTTGACTAGACAGACTTTGTTGGCAAAGTAATATCTCTGCTTTTGAAAATGCTATCTAGGTTGTTCATAACTTCCCTTCCAAGGAGTAAATGTCTTTTAATTTCATGGCTGCAGTCACCATCTGCAGTGATTTTGGAGCCCCCCAAAATAAAGGCTGACACTGTTTCCACTGTTTCCCCATCTATTTCCCATGAAGTGATGGGACGGGATGCCATGATCTTAGTTTTCTGAATACTGAGCTTTAAACCGACTTTTTCACTCTCCTCTTTCAGTTTTATCAAGAGGCTTTTTAGTTCCTCTTCATTTTCTGCCATAATGGTGGTGTCATCTGCATATCTGAGGTTATTGATATTTCTCCTGGCAATCTTGATTCCAGCTTGTGCTTCTTCCAGCCCAGTGTTTCTCATGATGTAGTCTGCATATAAGTTAAATAAACAGGGTGACAATATACAGCCTTGACATACTCCTTTTTGTATTTGGAACCAGTCTGTTGTTTAGCCGAAGCATTGATTTTTGCCTGTAATTATCATTCTGACTTTTCAGTTTTCATTTGTCTGCCATTTGTCTTCTTTCTTGACCACTTGATTTATCAAAAATTCTCCCTGTGCAGAAATTATTTTGTTTCAATTTCTTCATTTAATGGTCTGAACTTTATTTATATTTGACAATTTGTTATTTAGCTCTTAAAGGTTTGTGACTGTTATGTACACTGTTATGAATAATATCTTTTTATCAACGTAAAATAACACCGAACTTTTTTTTTTATTATCATTTAGTTTAACTGATAATTGATGTTAACTCTTTGAGACCAATTCAGAAAATAACGCTCAAATAATATTGTTCAATTGAAGATGAGTTTATTACTTAATGGCAATAAAATAGAAAGCACCTATGGGTGAATTCAGAAAACGAAGATCATGGCATCCGGTCCCATCACTTCATGGGAAATAGACGGGGAAACAGTGGAAACTGTGTCAGACTTTATTTTTTTGAGCTCCAAATCACTGCAGATGGTGATTGCAGCCATGAAATTAAAAGATGCTTACTCCTTGGAAGAAAAGTTATGACCAACCTAGACAGCATATTCAAAAGTAGAGACATTACTTTGCCGACTAAGGTCCGTCTAGTCAAGGCTATGGTTTTTCCTATGGTCATGTATGGGTGTGAGAGTTGGACTGTGAAGAAGGCTGAGTGCAGACGAATTGTTGCTTTTGAGCTGTGGTGTTGGAGAAGACTCTTGAGAGTCCCTTGGACTGCAAGGAGATCCAACCAGTCCATTCTGAAGGAGATCAGCCCTGGGATTTCTTTGGAAGGAATGATGCTAAAGCTGAAATTCCAGTACTTTGGCCACCTCATGAGAAGAGTTGACTCATTGGAACAGACTCTGATGCTGGGAGGGATTGGGGGCAGGAGGAGAAGGGGACAACAAAGGATGAGATGGCTGGATGGCATCACTGATTCGATGGACATGAGTCTGAGTGAACTCTGGGAGTTGGTGATGGACAGGGAGTCCTGGAGTGCTGCAATTCATGGGGTTGCAAAGAGTTGGACATGACTGAGTGACTGAACTGAACTGAAATGAACTGATGGGTGAATATTTAAGGCGTTTTTTGATTTGGTTAAGGTGCATATTGAATGAAGGAATCTGAATATATTTGTGCAGAGTTTTGATATTATAATTTAGGATTGGTGGACACAGCAAGATGAGAGTTTTGAAGGAAGTCTTAATAAGTAAACAGTTGTTTGATAACAGAGGAATTTGCCTACCTAACTCTTTTCTTAAGAAGGGATCTGTGCTCAAAGAAGAAGTAGGTTGAGCTGTCTTTTGTTTGGATAAAGGGATTTTAATGAGTTCATAAAATAAACAGTAATGTTATTTTGAAACTTTATTTTTCTGAGTAAAAATTTACTGGAATAGTAAAATCCTGTTAATGTAGGACAATCAGCTCTTGATTCTATTAAATTTTAGTTACAGGCAGTTTGTTCTCATTTTGATAAATCTTTTCCTATCTTTTAAAAACATTTTAGTGCCATTTTATTTTAGGTATGACTCTTGGAAACAGCATATATTTAGATTATGTTTCTTAATTCAGTTTGAGGATCTTTGTATTGTCATGGAGAACTATAAACTTTTTGTACTACACTCAAATATTTATCTTGAGTCCTTCATCTTTTAAAAAATATTTCCTTAGTCTTATGAAATGTGATTGTTTGCTTTAGTTTTATCTTCTCTAGTAATGCAAATGGAGAAGGAAAAGGCAACCCACTCCAGTATTCTTGCCTAGAGAACTTGAAGGACAGAGGAGCCTGATGGGCTGCTGTCCATGGGATCACACAAAGTTGGACACAACTGAAGTGACTTAGCACCAGCAGCAGTAACGGAAAGCTGCAGTCTTCCTCAATGTTATAATCTGAAATTCAGCCATTCTTAATGGAATAGATGCTACCTTCAATATCTCTTCTTTTGATCATGATTTCTAACATTTTTGTTCAAATTTATACTCCAGTGCTTTTGAACTGTGGTGTTGGAGAAGCCTCTTGAAAGTCCCTTGGACTGGAAGGAGATCCAACCAGTCCCTCCTAAAGGAAATCAGTCCTGAATATTCATTGGAAGGACTGATGCTGAAGCTGAAGCTCCAATACTTTGGTACCTGATGTGAAGAACTGACTCATTGGAAAGGACCCTGATGCTGGGAAAGATTGAGGGCAGGAGGAGAAGGGGACGATAGAGGATAAGATGGTTGGATGGCATCACCGACTCACTGAACATGAATTTGAGTGAACTCCAGGAGTTGGTGATGGACAGGGAGGCCTGGTGTGCTGTGGTTCATGGGGTCACAAAGAGTCAGACACAACTGAACTGAACTGATGTTCCGACTAACAATAGTTATAGTTATTTACACTTAACTGTGTTAAATTTTTCTCACAGTGCAATTTATGTCTTTATATCCTAGATTTCCCATTCTTTAACTATTTTAATATCTATAGGGCTTCCCTGGTGGTCCATATGGTAAAGAATCTGCCTTCAATGCTGGAGACTGGGTTGGTTTTCTGGGTTGAGAAGATTCCCAGAGGAGGGCATGCAATCCACTTCTTGCTTGGAGAATCCCCTTGGACAGAGGAGCCTGGTGGGCTATAGTCCACAGTCCATGGTGTCACAAAGAGTCAGACACAACTGAGCTACTAAGCACATCACACAGGAAATTTTCAAGAAGGGCAGAGGCTTGTATTTTTGAGCTCTTGTACATCTGAGAGTCTCTCTGTTGTTTTAAAAAATGAATGACATTACCTTGGGCCTAATTATTATAGTTCTATTTCTCTGAAAATTATATATATATCACTTCATTGTTTTTCTGTTATGTAATTTTAGATCTATCTGAGTCCTTCTGGTTTTTTATTCATTAGTGGTTAATCTTTTTAGTTTCCTTTGCCTTTCCACAGAGTTTTTTCCTTGATTGTGTTACTTAAAAAATTTCCCCCAAAGTTCTAAAAAAATGGTCTCTTTGTATTTATTTATTTTGGTTTACCTTATTTTTTCAATCATGTCTTGGTTGTTTCTTTGATTACAGATATTCTTGTTTCTTGAAAATATTCATAAATGTTGGTTTGATTCTCATTCTCCATCTTTACATCCTATACTCCCTCACATTGTTTTCATTTTGTTTCTTCATTGTTAGTCTCCTTAAAAAATATTAATGCAGATTTTTTGTTTGGTTATTATAATTCAGATTTCTTTGAAACATCTTTTGATTATATTTATCTCCTTTTACATCTTACTTTGTTGTCTTTGTGTCTCTTCATTTAACTGTCCTTTCATTTTATTGTCTTTTTTTTCCTTTGATTCCCTGGCTTTGTTGGTCACTTTTTATTGCATTTCAATTTCTTTCTTAAAAATTTTTTTTTTTTTATATTAGAGCATGGTTGATTAACAATGTTGTGTTAGCTTCAGGTGTACATCAAAGTGGTTCAGCTATACATATACATGTATCCTTTTTCAAATTATTTTCCCATTTAGGTTATTACAGAATATTGAACAGTATTCCCTGTGTAATAGTATAGGTCCTTGTTGATTAGCTATTTTAAATATAGCAGTGTGTACATGTCAATCCCAAACTCCCAATCTGCCTCTTCCCCCAACACTTCCTCTCTGGTAATCATAACTTCAGAAAGAACATTCAATTTCTTTGGAATAAAAAATATTGAAACCTTAGCAGCCAACTTGTATGTGGCTTATGTTGGCTTCACTGTCTATTTGGGTAACTGTTGAGAATACTTCTCAAAACTACTGATTTTTGCCTCTTTCCTACTTTAAATCTTGGTTCTCTGAAACATTGAAATAATGGAGTTTCTCAGTGTTTCTCAGCAGCAGTGATAGGATCAATTACAGAACTTTGAAAAGCATATCTTTCTGGACTTCAGGCTTGGAAATTCTGTGCATATATGAATGTATTTGAAAGAATAATGGAGCAGGGCTTGGAACCTTGTATTATAAAAACAAGGTTTGATCTGACAGACTTGGGGCAGTTACTATTTGCTGCTAAGGTTTCCACTAAAGACACAAGAAAGAAAGCATCCTCATGCTTTCTGTCCATCTGATTGGTCAACCAAGATGAATGCGGGGCGGGAGGCGAGGAGGGGTCAGGGAATACAGGAGAAAAACATGATAAAACAGAGAGAAACACAGCGAGAAAATTTTTTCAACTCCAAAATAAACTTGTAAGCAGAGAAGAGTTGGTTTTATTTCAAAAAGAATCTAAATTTGAATTAAAAATAAACAACAACAGCTTTGAATACTGGCAAGTACTTCAATTAGTACTATATTTTTGTCAACTCTCACCAGCTGGTTTTACTGTTGGAGATTACTCCTTCTAAGGAACACTGGCAGGCAAGCAGCCTCTGTGTTTGCATAGGACCCTGTGCTCAAAGGGCCCCATGCTTGGCTTAATTTCCTCTCATCACTGTCTTGAAATTCTTAATTTATTTTTGAACTTGTAGTGAGCTGCAGTGGGATGATGGGGTATGTGCATGAACAGAGGACATACATACAATACACCTGTCTGCCATTCCTCACAGCACCATTTGTATATTGCTTTTGTGGTGAGCATAGAATTCTGGTGGACCCACCATGTGTGGGATTTTGAAAGACTCAAAGTGAGTCCCTTGGAATTTAGTGTGTTAATTTCTTATTGCTGCTCTAATTTCCACAGACTTAGTGGCTTGAAAAATACACATTTTCTTACAGATATAGAAGTCAGAAGTCTGAAATGTGTCTTACAAAGTTAAAATCAAAGACTTTTTTTTCCTGGAAGCCATAGGGTAGAATCTGTTTCTTTATGTTTGGTAGCTTCAAGAGGCTGCCTGCATACTTTGTCTCATGGCTGCATCCCCTGCTATCGTTAAAACCAGTAGTATAATATTTTCCAGTTCCTTCTCTGCTAGCATTGTCACATTGCATTCTCTGATCCTCTTATCCTCTGTCTTCCTCTTAAAAGAATTATCTTGAGTTTACCTGGATAACTCAGGATAGTCTCTCCAACACAAGATCCTTAATTAAATCACTTCTACAAAGTCCCTTTTGCCATGTGCAGGAACATATTCACGGGTTTCTTGATTAGGTGATAGACACCTTTGTGGGTCAGGGGATCATTATATAGCCTACCACACTATGTTAGGATACCACACTTTCCATTTGAATCAGAATTTGCTTCAAACACAGAAGAAGGCAATAGAGTTTCTAAGAAACACAGGTGACCAAACAATTTATCATTTCTTGCCTGTGGTTCTTACCTGTGTTAGCCTACTACATGTTCTCTAAACAACGCTGCAGAAGAGAAGGGTAAGAAGGTCCCCTTCAGTTTCTTTCACTTTCGGTCTTTTCAAAAAAAAGAAAGAAAGAAAAAGAAAGAAAGAAAGAAAGAAAGAAAGAAAGAAAGAAAGAAAGAAA
>NW_024070187.1:82122687-82339755 GCF_014754425.2 Oryx dammah | reverse complement strand
AAAGTGTCGTGTCCGACTCTTTGCGACCACATGGACTGTAGCCTACCAGGTTTCCTCCTTCCATAGGATTTTCTGGGCAAGAATACTGGAGTGGGTTGCCATTTCCTTCTCTGAGTAAGTCTTTTTCTTACTCATCAATAAACTAAGAGGATTAGTAGAATGTGTATGCATCAAGAATTGAAATAAAAATAGTGGTGGCATTTCCACTATTCTGGGGAACAAAAACTAACACGTGTATGAGCTGTGAAAAAAATTATTTTAGTGACTCCCAATATTATGTATAAATTTCAAACTGACACTGGGAGGTGAGTCATGGAGGATTCTGGTATGATTTATGTCAGAGAGTGTTTTGCCTATGTTTCCCTCTAGGAGTTTTATAGTTTCTGGTCTTATGTTTAGATCTTTAATCGATTTTGAGTATATTTTTGTGTATGGTGTTAGAAAGGGTTCTAGTTTCATTCTTTTACAAGTGGTTGACCAGTTTTCCCAGCACCACTTGTTAAAGAGATTGTCTTTTCTCCATCGTATATTCTTGCCTCCTTTGTCGAAGATAAGGTGTCCATAAGTGCATGGATTTGTCTTTGGGCTTTCTATTTTGTTCCATTGATCTATATTTCTGCCTTTGTATACTCCAGTACAGTATTTGCTGCTGCTGCTGCTAAGTCACATATATATGGAATTTAGAAAGATGGTAACAAGGTGGGATGATTTGAGAGAAAAGTATTGAAACATGTATATTATCATATGTGAAATGAATCGCCAGTCCAGGTTTGATGTATGAGACAGGGTGCTCGGGGCTGGTGCACTGGGATGACCCAGAGGTATGGGATGGGAAAGGAGGTGGGAGGGGCTTTCAGAATGGGGAACACATGTACATCCGTGGCAGATTCACATCAATGTATGGCAAAACCACTACAATATATATATAAAAAGAAAAAAAATGTATTGAGGATGACAGTGAGCTTCATGTTTATGTGTTTTATTTATTGATGTTTACCATAATGAGAAATGGAAACTAAAAAAATTTTGAAGTGAAGTGAAAGTCACTCAGTCATGTCCAACTCTTGGCGACCTCATGGACATACAGGTCATGGAATTCTCCAAGCCAGAATACTGGAGTGGGTAGCCTTTCCCTTCTCCAGGGGATCTTCCCAACCCAGGGATCGAACCCAGGTATCCCACAGTGTTGGCAGATTCTTTTCCAGCTGAGCCACAAGGGAATAATTCCTTTTAAAAATAACAATAACATCTATTGCATGTTAATTGTCTTTTAATAAAAATTAACTATATTGTTCCAAATTAACAACAACAACAAAAAAGACTGGTAAGAAGAGTGGCTTTGATTTCCATTTCTGCAGATTTCTTTAGTAGCTTGCTTAATAAAAGATTGCTAGGTCCTTATTAGCTTCTGCATTAACTGTGTTGCAATATCACACATTATGCTGCTACTAGAAAATTTACAGCACATCCATGAAAGAATTATAGTGGAACATGGAAGTAAAATCTTATATTATCATGAAAATACTTTTGAATATTTTCATGGAGATTTCTGACCACACTGGGAGAGTTGTGGCCTTATATCCATGATTTCTCTTGCCACAGGGCCTCTGCATATACTCTTACCCCTGATTAGGACAGTACTTTTCTTGTCTACCAATTCTTCTTTCTTTTTCAGCTTGAGGATCATTTTCCTAAGGAGAGCCTCTCTCATTTCCTTCAAAAAGTCATGCTTTGTGATTTTAGGCTTTTATAACAATGGGTACTTCCTGTCTAAAATCATTTGTCACAGTTCCACATATATCTGTATGATTATGTTTCAAGATAATAAGGCTGTGTCTCACCATTGCATCCTATGTATGTAACATAGTGTCTGGTTCATATAGCTATTGAATAATTATTAAATAAATAAATATATTAATTGATCTCAAAAATGGTAGAATTATTATCTAGAATAAATTTCTAAACATTATCAGTGATAATCAATAGGACCACTATTTTTTCTCAAGACCAAGACATGGAAAGTTATAAACATTATTCTCACTATATCACAACAAAACAAGAACAATGAAGGTGATGAAGTTAAAACATAAGGGATTTGAATTGAAAGAATTTCTTGATATTCAGTTTCTACTTTAAACTAGAGTTTTGAGATGACAAATGAGTAGATCAGTTATTCAAATACTTTGGTGGTTGGATGCCTAGCATTTGGCTACCTCTAACTATATAAAAACTACCAGATAACAGTAGATTGTAACACTGACACCAGTTGGTTTATTGGAGCATGACTTCAACATCTGCATCTTACAGTGCTGAGTAGAACCAAGACTTTAGATGGAAGAATCAGTAAAGATACTATGTTGGGCTCTTTTCTTTGCTAACAATTTTAGAGAAATTATTTCAGGGATTAAAGCAAATTTTTCAATTATTACGGGTATAAGAAAATGTCATTTTTTTAAATACTTGAGAAAAGATCATATGCATATTCAAAGGACTGCTCAAATTCTTGAATTCAGGACAAAATTTTGTATCAATTTTAGGGGATAGGTGAATTTCTGGTTTCTTGAGCTGTGACAGATTCTATGGCTAATTTGATATCAAGGTCTAAGACTACCTTATTCCTATCCCTGTTCCTACTTCAGTCAGTGCTTAGATGAATGAAGGTGTTTAATAAGAATGAAAAAGTTGATACTTCATGCAAACTTCTTTTCTTCACCAAACTCTCTAGAAACTGAATTGAGCTAAATTATTTGTTGTATAGAGTAATAGTGGCTTGAGTAAACTTGGTAGTTTAATATATAGTTTCTGATTAATTTAATTTATAGGATTGTATTGATAATCCTGTTCTCTTATTTTCTACTAGAGATGGAGGGAAACAAGTCATTTTTGTGGTTGATAGAAGTTATTAACATTGTCTATTGAAGATTTCAAGGGCATTTTAATTTTTATGCCCCCCTGTTATTATACCATTCCAGCAGGCAGTCATCTTCTTTGCCTCTTCAGGTATGAAATGGCAGCTGCTATAGAGACACAGCTTGGTTACTGTTCACACAGTGGAGCAGAAGTTAATCACCCTTTGAAAACAATTGGCTGACATTAGACCAGAGAATTAATTAAAGGGAAAATGTTGAGACAAGAATTGTAGTAATTTTTTAAAAAGTTTGTCTGTATGAATAACCATTGAAATCATTGAGAATAAGAACTGAAAGTTGGGCTCCTAAATTCTAATAAATTTGGTTTACTTAACTTTTAGATTGGCTTAATCTGAATTTACTTTGTTCCCCTCTGTTTTTAATGCACTTTGCTTGGAAAATAATATTATACTGTTCAATATCATCTGTCTTTTTACAGCTGTAAGAGTACATTTTTTCCCTTCAGGTTTAGCTTCTCACACTTCTTCAGAATGAATTTTGTCTTTCTCTCAAGGCCTGCTAGCCAAAGTCACTGGATAAAAGACCCCATAAAAATCTTCTCCAGGCTTTAAGTCTTTGTAATTTTAAATCCATTGACTAATTCAGTGCCATTGAGTTCTCAATCTTCGGAGGGACTTCTTTTCATTTAATGATCTTGCTTTCATTGAGATAAGGATATCTATTTTTGAAACACCTTTAATCCAAATGAAATTGAAATTATTAATTGAATTGTTCTGTATTTCCCCTTAAAAAGGGTTTTCTAATTCTATGCCCTGTCATTTGTGTTCATAGAAAGGATCAGAAAGGAGGTTAGTGGGAATGATCTACATTTTGGAATTAATGTGATCTTTTTAGAAATATAGAATCTATCATTTCAAGGTCAGCCTAAGGAGAAATAATACTTAAACAATAATATTTTTCTTGTGCATAACACTGCATATTTTCTCAATATTGTTATTTCATGGATTTTGAATAGAGACAGTCTGGTGCAACATAGTGTAACAGATCTTCATCTCCAGGGTTGGACTTCTTGAGTTCAAATCTTGACACCATTCTTAGATCCTATGGGGCCTCTTTCCTTATGTCTAATAGGCTGATAGTAATAACAATACCTATCTCATCAGATATTTTAAGGTTGCAGAGACTAAGAATTAAGTAAATTTCTTAGGATAAGGCCTGGTTTAGAGTTAGAAGTATTATCATCATCATCACCTTAATTACTCAAGGATCCAGCTTGAAATATGACCACAGTTATACTCCCTGAGGGCTGCCCAGGTGGCTCAGTGGGTAAAGAATCCACCTGCAATGCAGGAGACTTAGGAGACAGGGATTTGATCCCTGAGTCGAGACGATCCCCTGGAGGAGGGCATAGCAACCCATTCCAGTGTTCTTGTCTGGAGAATCCCATGGACAGAGGAGCCTGGTGGGCTACAGTTCATAGGGTCACAAAGAGGCAGACATGACTGAATGGCCTGAGCACACATGCAGGCACACACTCCCTGAACCTCAAATCCCTGTAGATTTGGGAAAAACACTATTTATTGTTCACTCCAATGTTAATTTCCTTTTCTTCCTTGCCAACAGAATGCTGTTAGCAAAGTACCCAGTCATGGATATAAATTGTGAGATGTAAGCTTGTCATAGCTCTAGCATTTCTAGCCAGTGAAATGGAAAAGGGAATTTCCTGAGGTAACCATTTTCTTTTGTAAGTAACAGAGCTCATTTGTACCCTTCTCTTTTTTCCTGCTGTAGATATTGTGACCTGAGGATATAATACCCAGTAGTGTGGCAGTCATCTTATTACCCTGAGGTTAAAAGCCAGTGGCAAATTTTATATTAGAGGGACAGGTAGGAGGAGAAAAAGAGACTTGGTCTTTGTTGATGACATTTTTGAAAATGGGACCACTTCTAGAGTTATAAATGATCAATATTCTTAAAGTTTAGGATATTATTAGTAAGTTTTTTTTACTTGCAGCTGAAAACATCTTCATTGATACTGAATTCTTTTGTTTGCAAGTGACAGGGCCAACTCAAACTAGGGAATTTATTCAGGCACTGAGAACAGTTCATACAGTCAAATAAATTGCTACAAGAACCATAGTAGTTCTATAGCCCTCAGAGATGGAAACTAGGGTTTACAGAGATGGAAATCACTGTAATTTCCCTCTCCATCCCTCCTCTCTGCTATTCTCTGTGTCAATCTCACTTATTCCTACTGCAGATAAACTCTTTTTCTAGTGGCATGGATGCATGCGTGCCAGGATGCTTCAGTCGTGTCAGACTCTTTGCAACCACATGGACTGTAGCTGGCCAGGCTCCTCTGTTCACGGAGCTTCTCCAGGGAAGAATACTGGAGTGGGTCGCCATACTCTCCTCCAGGGTATCTTCCTAACCCAGAGATTGCATCTGTGTCTCTTATGTCTTCTCCACTGGATTCTTTACCAGTGGCATGAGTATTCAATTAGAAAAACAAAACAATAGAAACACAATAATTTCTCTTAGCTTCTGTTTGAAAAATAACTAGAAAAGGGTTCCAATTTGATTCTTGCACTGATTGCTATAGCCAGGGGAGGAGGTTAGATCAGTCCATTGCTTTGACCAGGGGAGTGAGGTCTTTTTCTGGTAGACTAATTGGGACAATACACACATGTTGGGTAGAGAATGACGATGGCTACTCATCCCTGTTTATTTCTTGTATAAAAATTAAGTAGATGTGGAAAAGATTTTCCCTGGGGCCATTCAGGCCATGGCTTAACTCAGTTTTGATGTGTACTGTGCTAGGGTCATTTCTCATCTTCCTAGACAATTTGACCCTGTGTGTATGTGACCAGGAGAAATTCAAAACCTGGAGAATTGTGAGGGAGTGTTTTCCTGCGAGATTCACTAATGTGTCTTGTATTCTTATTTCGTAGAGGCTGTTTGCTCTGTGGACTAGACTACGCTGAGACTTGCAATAGAATCATCCAGGAAACACTGGGACTTGAAATGTGGGGGCAGTAAGATTATGTGTTAAACATTCTTGGGCTCTTATCAAAGCCTACTACTAGCGGCTGGTTCGAACCCCCTTATAAAGAACTCTGCCTCTTTGCCTCAGGCGTTTCTGGAAGGTCTCTCATCAGTGCTCACAGAGAACCGCCTAGTGTGCCTTCAGCTCTGCTCCACAGTGAACACGGCTGCTGGAGCCACACTGTCTGCTAGGGCTGCTGTCACCCTTATGCATGCTGCCTCTCAAACACTGCTTTTTTCTGCTCTGAGCTCTGTTGCCCTATTTGGCCAAACTTTATGGTTACCTCTTGCTCATGGAAGCTCCTTCTCTGCCTCCCATCAAGCTGGCGCTGCCACAGGTATGACAACTGCTACTGGGTTACCCAGTAACATGGGTACAGTGAGGGGAATTCCTCTGCCCTGTTTACATGCTACATGCTTAAAGGTGTGTCTAAACCTCAGTCTCTTGTGGGGGTTTTAAAGGAGTTTGGGTCTAATTCCTTATAACCTGCCCCCTTTCCCTTGCCTCTTAAAACCCCACTGCATAACACCTGGACTTAAAGATCATGCTTGGGGCTGTGCCATGACTAGATGAACACCGAGGGCATCCTCCACCATTTTCTGCAAGGATTTGCTGCTTAGCCAAGCTTGTCCTCTTGACATTTTTTTTTTTTTTCCCTTGTGGGCTAAGTTATTTCCTAAGAGTTTCTTCAGGTTTGAATAAAAGTAGATTTGTGGCAGGCTTGTTGTACTTATCATTTATTTTATCCTGAATGTGTAAACTTGTCTAATCTGAGAAGTGGGTACCACTAGGCCCATGGTTTTCAGTCTTGGGTTTAAAAGATCAGCAATATTTCAGGAAAATACTTCTACAGGCGTTCCAATGCTATTTTGTCTAATACAGTGTTGAAAAAAGTAACACAAAATACCCTCACTACTATGACTTACTATTTCCATTATTTTATAAATGAAAGATAAAAAACTCAAGAATGATAAAAATGACATAGTTTTAGTAAACAATATTCTGTTTCAAAAATATGCAACTGAAAATATACCTATAGACACATTGAGCAGTACCTGAACCTGACTGCACCTTATAATATACATATATACATTTACACAGTTTCTAGACTTCATCCCTAGAAATTTGATTTAAGACTGGTGATCTATATATTTAAAGACCTCCCTGGGTGATTCTAATGCACCTGGTCAGATTAGCATGGGGACTATTTTTTTCTTTTCTTTTTTTCTGCCATGAAGTGGTGAAAAATCAATTGCAAATCAACAGTGGTCTATAGACTGGCTCTTGGGACTCAGCTGGCTCAAATAAAATATGGAACATTGATTACCTAGTATTTCCGTGAGGTGCCCATCTGCTTTCTTTCTTAACTGAAAGAAAAAGGTACTAAATGATAAAATGTTAGAAAGGAAAACTATGTGACTCAATCCAGGTCAAGCATGACAAGTGAGTGTTAAGTGATAATGAAGTTCCCGTTAGTTGGCAGTGACTCTGCTAGACTGTCATGCTGAAGAGGATGCTACTGCTCATCCCAAGCTTAGAAGAAATGTAATGACGGATTGACACTCTCTCCTGTAGGGTAAAAGAGAAATGTGTGGCTTGTGTGGCATTTTTTGCTATTTTTAGTCTGGCTCCTTATAGGTGCATAATGTTTGAGCAGATGATAGTGGTTTTATCTGCTCTAGCATTCTCCTCACTTATTATGGTACAGAAGTCACTCATTTGAAACTATAGTAAGATAATTCCTGTAAGCCTGTCATCTTAGAAGTCTTCATGCATTAGGAAGTCATTTAATCTAGAGTCAAGTTTCAACTACTGTATTTAAATTGAAGCCATACTACTGTATTACATCTATGTGGCCACTAAGATACCTTATAGTTTATTGAATGAACATTTATTGGCTGTTTGCTACACATCAGTTCTAGGAAGTGAAAATAGGTCCCAAGAATGGAGAATCCTTGGACTTCCCCACTGGCTCAGATGGTAAAGAATCCGCCTGCAAAGCAGACGACTCAGGTTTGATCCCTGGGCTGGGAAGATCCCCTGGAGAAGGGAATGGCTACCTTCTCCAGTATTCTTGCCTGGAGAATCCCATGGACAGAGGATCCTGGCAGCTGTCCATGGGTTCTCAGAGTCAGACATGACTGAGTGACTAACTACTTTCACTTTCATGGAGAATCCTTATCTCCAGGGGATTTTTTTTTCATCAGGGGGAGTAGATCTCTAAATAAATAAATAATAATTTAAAATATATAAACTAGTCTAAAAACAGAGAAAGAATTAACTCTGGATTTTCAATGAAGAAGAAAGAAATAAAACATTTCAGTTGAAATAGTGATAAAAGTTAGCCAAGTAAGTTGTTTCAAAGAAAATGTGTTCCTGATGTGGTTGTTGAGTCTTTGGCCTACAAAGATGTTTACTTCTTTGAGACAACATATACTTCATTTATAATATCTGATGGTGTTTAGTTTACCACCATATTTATCTAGAAACATCTCCCTCAATAGATTGTAAGCTGGTCTATCCAAATAGGACAATCCATCAAAATATGACATAGGAAGACAGAGTGAGAATGCCTAGACATTAATTTTAGAACTCTTATTTGTTAACTGTGTGAACTTGGGTAAGGAATCTTTTTTTTAAGTAACTAAAAAGCCATTTACTTAAAAAAAAATAAACTTATTTATTTTAATTGGAGGTTAATTACTTAACAATATTGTATTGGTTTTGCCATACATCAACATGTAAAAATTCTTTATAATTACTCATGTGCAAAATGAGGATAATAACAACTACCACATTAATTTTTTGTGAACATTAAACAAAGTAATGTATATAAAGGTTCCCATCACAGCACTTGACACTTAGTGCTCAGTAAATGTTAACCATTATCAATAGTTATCAATTATCAATAGAGCTCTAAATCTGTACCTATGTTACCATGTGCACTCATTAAATATTTGTTGTTTGTGTTGAAATTAGGACTCTTCCTTGACTTTTCTGAGTTTCTACTCCATCTTTCCATCTATCTGTACACCTACACTCCATCCATCCATCTGGCCATCCATCCATCCAGCTTATCTGCTATGTGCCTAACACTGCTCAAGATTCACGCCCATTTGCCTCAAAAAGCTCACAATCTTGGCTTCTGAGTCTTCTTCAATCACTGTTTAACTTGTCTTTCTGACACCTTTCTCCAAGTATTTTAGACAGAATTCTGTGTAAAGCTTTACCAGAATAACTTAATCCTGTTTTGATTTCTAGGAAAGAACAGTGATGATGAATTTATTGAGGAGACAAATGGCACAAGCAATATTTATATTAAGTGAGACTATGTACCTCTGAGTTTTATGAGATAGAGCATAATGTCACACTCAGAGGTACATCAGTTCAGTTCAGTTGCTCAGTCGTGTCCAACTCTTTGTGACCCCATGAATCACAGCACGCCAGGCCTCCCTGTCCATCACCAACACCCAGAGTTCACTTAGACTCACGTCCATTGAGTCAGTGATGCCATCCAGCTGTCTCATCTTCTGTCGTCCCCTTCTCCTCCTGCCCACAACCCCTCCCAGCATCAGACTCTTTTCCAATGAGTCAACTCTTTGCATGAGGTGGCCAAAGTACTGGAGTTTCAGCTTTAGCATCATTACTTCCAAAGAAATCCCAGGGCTGATCTCCTTCAGAATGGACTGGTTGGATCTCCTTGCAGTCCAAGGGACTCTCAAGAGTCTTCTCCAACACCACAGTTCAAAAGCATCAATTCTTTGGTGCTCAGCTTTCTTCACAGTACAACTGTCACATCCATACATGGCTACTGGAAAAACCATAGCCTTAGTCTCACTTTATACAAATATTGCTTGTGCCATTTGTGTTCCAAATAAATTTGCCATTACTATTCCTTCCTAGAAATTGAAACAGCAAAGTGAATCAGCTATATGTGTACACATATCCCCTCTTTCTGTAAGTGTTCTTGAATGAATGCTTTTCCATTCTCTGTATGCCTTAAATGAAACTTGGTTTGGTTTTTTAATCATTTTCATCAGTTAAATTATTATTTGCTAAGGAACAAGACTACCAAACTTCTTACTCTACTTTTCTAGAAGTTCCTGAGCTTTTAGCATAAACTTTAAAAAAATCTATTTGATGATTATAATGTCACTCTGAGTGACTCTTAAAGCAATATCAAGTAACTTTGCTTTTTACTCATCCCTGAATTTGTACTCTAAGAAAATGAAATACATTGCATGAGTTTCATTCTTCATTTTATTTGTAATGTCTAGCAAATTGATTTCCGCCTAATAAGTACTCAATACATATTTATTAAGGGAGAAAGTAAATGAATTATGAAACTGACATTATAGCTTTGTATTTTTTGGAAGGGTATAGGTGTACTAAAGTAATATGAATCAATGTCCTTGTTTGGACGTTTGCCTTTTCAATTAATTAATTAATTATTCTTAAGGTACAAGTGTGTATGCATGATTTAATATGTGTATGTATGTGTGAGAAAGGGTTGGGTGTGATCCAGTGATCACTTTATATTGAACAACTCTGGTTTTCTTGAAGGGCTACAATTTCACAACTGGAAATATGGTTAGGTCAAAATCTCATTTAAAAACTCTTAGTGTTTATTCAATATAATTTTGAGTTAAGTCCAAGTAACGTATAAAGCATCAAGTTAAATCAAATTACTGCCATATATTCTTGGAGTCCCACATCTTATTTAGATATATATTCCAATGATTTCAGCATTTGATACTCCTTTTTGCTATCTACTTTTAGTGCTATTTGACGTCATTTATATTAGTATGTTAGATAAAACTTAAATAAAGGAGAAATTACAAATAAGGTATTATTCATATCACACATTGTGGCACCATTATTTTTAACTAAATCTTGGGAGTCAAAATTCTTATGGGAAAGATATCTAAGCTTTTCAAATTATATTATATCCATAAATGGAACTAATGTCTCAAATAGCATTTATCTCAAACTCTGAGTTATAGCTTGCTTCATTGCTCCCTAAACACCACATTTTCCACTGTAGATGTAGGACCTATGCTCCTTCAGCTCAGTATTCTGTGAAGCTCAAGTGTGGCACATTTACATTGGCAGCTCCTTGGGAAGAAAAAAATCACATAGGGGAACACTGAAATCTTACAGTAGAGGAGGTTCAAAATACAAATGTTGACGCACTAAGCTTTCAGAAAGTAATAATTTTCCTGAATTTTGTTAGAAAGAGTACATACGAACATAGCAATGAATGGTAAATCAGTATCTCTCTCTCTTTACCAGCTTTTATGATCTGCATTAATGGTGGCAACTGTCACAAAGATTATGGTTGCTTTATTTCAAGGGAGTCTAAGAGGCAGAGTGTAGTATGAGTGTTTTATAAACATCTATTTTTAAAGAAGTCAGCCATTTGGGTTTTTCAAGTATAACAAATGATTCCTAGGAGGGCTTAAATAGGGAGAGGGATGGAGTGAAGGAGGGAGAGAAGTGGGGAAAATAGTATCATTTATTTGATATAGAAATTTGGATGTTAGTTATTGTGTACATTTCTGTTAGCCATTTTATTCCAGCCTAAGTGGTGCAAAAATTATTTTATTTGTCAACTATCCTGGGACTGAAAAAGCCACATTCTGACCAGAGCCATGTGACTTTTACTTCCCATTACAAATCAGTATGGGCCTCCAGAGTGTAGTTGGTTTAACTGTGTTTGTGACTATTTTGAGAAAGATAAAATCCCCTATCTGTCACTTTCCAGAACTTCAAGCCCTTATGGGAGGTTTACAAATTCGTAGGAAGGAGATAATCTCTACCATCTTTCTTCTAGTGTATTCTATGTGCTTGATAAGGAGAGCTAATGTATATGGCTATGGTACAAAGGGTTCCCTAAACAAACTCTGTTCCTATTGAATAGCAACAATACCAGTAGCAATAAAGAAAGCTTTCAGGCAGTGTCTGACTTAGAAATATTTTGTAGTGGATCAGATGTAAAAACAAAAATCAACATTTCTGCCCTTTTCTCATTGCCCTGTTAGAGCTGCAGCACAGAAGCCATTGGAGGTTTTAGAAATGTGTTGGTGCAAAAATGGAGGCAAGAAACACCTACATAGGGGACCTGAACTTCAGTCTATATAGCTGTTTCTCTAGTAAACTCTGACATTTCAAACCTCTTTTTTTCCCTTCACTCCCAAGTTGTCAGAATATTTTTGGTTCAATTATTCATTCATTAGCAAATAGTTACTTAGGATTTAATGTGTACCAGGCACTCTGCTGACAGTTTCCACTGTTTCCCCATCTATTTCCCATGAAGTGATGGGACCAGATGCCATGATCTTCGTTTTCTGAATGTTGAGCTTTAAGCCAAATTTTCCACTCTCCCCTTTCATTTTCATCAAGAGGCTTTTTAGTTCCTCTTCACTCTCTGCCATATGGTGGTGTCATTTGCATATCTGAGGTTATTGATATTTCTTCTGACAATCTTGATTCCAGCTTGTGCTTCTTCCAGCCCAGCGTTTCTCACGATGTACTCTGAATATAAGTTAAATAAGCAGGGGGACAATATACAGGCTTGATGTATTCCTTTTCCTGTTTGGAACCAGTCTGTTGTTCTATGTCCAGTTCTAACTGTTACTTCCTGACCTGCATATAGGTTTCTTAAGAGGCAGGTCAGGTGGTCTGGTATTCCTATCTCTTTCAGAATTTTCCACAGTTTATTGTGATCCACACAGTCAAAGGCTTTGGCATAGTCAATAAAGCAGAAGTGTTTTTCTGGAACTCTCTTGGTTTTCGATGATCCAGCGGATGTTGGCAATTTGATCTCTGGTTCCTCTGCCTTTTCTAAAACCAGCTTGAACATCTGGAAGTTCACGGTTCACATATTGCTAAAGCCTGACTTGGCGAGTTTTGAGCTTTACTTTACTAACGTGTGATGTGAGTGCAATTGTGTGGTAGTTTGAGCATTCTTTGGCATTGCCTTTCTTTGGGATTGGAATGAAAACTGACCTTTTCCAGTCCTGTGGCCATTGCTGAGTTTTCCAAATTTGCTGGCATATTGAGTGTAGCACTTTCACAGCATCAACTTTCAAGATTTGAAAGAGCTCAACTGGAATTCCTTCACCTCCACTAGCTTTGTTCGTAGTGATGCTTTCTAAGGTCCACTTGACTTCACATTCCAGGATGTCTGGCTCTAGATGAGTGATCACACCATCGTGATTATCTGGGTCATGAAGATCTTTTCTGTACAGTTCTTCTGTGTATTCTTGCCACCTCTTCTTAGTATCTTCTGCAGGTGGTGATTGCCGCCATGAAATTAAAAGATGCTTACTCCTTGGAAGGAAAGTTATGATCAACCTAGACAGCATGTTAAAAAGCAGAGACATTACTTTGCCAACAAAGGTCCATCTAATCAAGGCTATGGTTTTTCCAGTGGTCATGTATGGAAGTGAATATTGGACTGTGAAGAAAGCTGAGTGCTGAAGAATTGATGCTTTTGAATTTTGGTGTTGGAGAAGACTGTTGAGAGTCCCTTGGACTGCAAGGAGATCCAACCAGTTCATCCTAAAGGAGATCAGTCCTGGGTGTTCATTGGCAGGACTGATGTTGAAGCTGAAACTCCAAACTTTGGCCACCTCATGTGAAGAGTTGACTCATTGGGAAAGACCCTGATGCTGGGAGGGATTGAGGGCAGGAGGAGAAGGGGACGACAGAGGATGAGATGGCTGGATGGCATCACCGACTCAATGGACATGAGTTTGGGTAAACTCTGGGAGTTGGTGATGGACAGGGTGGCCTGATGTGCTGCGATTCATGGTGTTGCAAAGAGTCAGACATGACTGAGCAACTGATCTGAACTGAACTGAGGCACTCTTCTAGGCTCTGAGTATATCCTGGTGAGTGAGATAGACACAGTTTTTGTCCCCAGAGAACTCAGATGGAGGGGACTCAGTTAGACAAGGAAGCTAAGTGCTGGAGAGTCACACAGCAGAGCCTCCTGGTTTGGTCTGTAGAGATCAGGGAGAGCTTCCCAGATGAAGCAGAGTCCAAACTAATAAGTAAAGGATGAATTAGGGACTTCCTAGGTGGCACAAGCTAGTGGTAAAGAATCTGCCTGCTAATTCAGGAGACACAAGGAATGCAGGTTCAATATGTGGATTGGGAAGATCCCCTGGAGAAGAATATGTCAACCCACTCCAGTATTCTTTGCCTGGGAAATCACATGGACAGAGGAGCCTGGTGGGCAATAGTCCATGAGGTCACAGAGTCAAACACGGCTGAGTGACTAACACTGTCACTTTCAGTTTCAAAGTACAAATAGAAGTAAAATTTCACATTGGCTGTTTTCAGAATCACAGTGTATAAATATATGAAATAACTTATAAATTGTTAAGCATTAGATAGAGATTACATTTTACTATTCAGTTCAGTTCAGTTCAGTAGCTTAGTTGTGTTTGACTCTTTGTTACCCTATCGACTGCAGCATGCCAGGCCTCCCTGTCAATCGCCAACTCTCGGAGTTCATTCAAACTCATGTCCATTGAGTCGGTGATGCCATCTAATCATCTCACCCTCTGTCATCTCCTTCTTCCACCTTCGATCTTTCCCAGCATCAGGGTCTTTTCAAATGAGTCAGCTCTTTGCATCAGGTGGCCAAAATATTGGAGGTTCAACTTCAGCATCAGTCCTTCCAATGAATATTCAGGACTGATTTCCTTTAGGATGGACTGGTTGGATCTCCTTGCAGTCCAAGAGACCTTCAAGAGTCTTCTCCAACGCCATAGTTCAAAAGCATCATTTCTTCAGTGCTCAGCTTTTTTTATAGTCCAATTCTCAATCCATACATGACTACTGGAAAAACCATAGCCTTGACTAGACAGACGTTTGTTGGCAAAGTAATGTCTCTGCTTTCGAATATGCTGTCTATGTTGGTCATAACTTTCCTTCCAAGGAGTAAGCGTCTTTTAATTTCATGGCTGCAGTCACCATCTGCAGTGATTTTGGAGCCCAAAAAATAAAGTCTGCTACTGTTTGCCATGAAGTGATGGGACTGAATGCCATGATCTTCGTTTTCTGAATGTTGAGCTTTAAGCCAACTTTTTCACTCTCCTCTTTCACTTTCATCAAGAGGTTCTTTAGTTCTTCTTTAGTTTCTGCCATAAGGGAGGTGTCATCTGCATATCTGAGGTTATTGATATTTCTCCCGGCAATGTTGATTACAGTTTGTGCTTCATCAAGCTGAGTATTTCTCATGATGTTCTCTGGATATAAGTTAAATAAGCAGGATGACAATATACAGCCTTGACGTACTCCTTTTCCTATTTGGAACCAGTCTGTTGTTCCATGTCCGGCTCTACTGTTGCTTCTTCACATGTATACAGGTTTCTCAAGAGGCAGGTCAGGTGGTCTGGTATTCCCATCTCTTTCAGAATTTTCCACAGTTTGTTTTGGTCTACACAGTCAAAATTTTGGCATAGTCAATAAAGCAGAAGTAGATGTTTTTCTGGAACTCTCTTGCCTTTTCAATGATCCAGAAGATGTTGGCAATTTGATCTCTGATTCCTCTGCCTTTTCTAAATCCAGCTTGAACATCTGGCAGTTATCAGTTCACATACTGTTAGAGTCTCACTTGAAGAATTCTGAGCCTTAATTTGCTGGCTTCTGAGGTGAGTGCAATTTTGTGGTAGTTTGAGCATTCTTTGGCATTGCCTTTCTTAGGAATTGAAATGAAAACTGATCTTTTCCAGTCCTGTGGCCACTGTTGAGTTTTTCAAATTTGCTGGCATAATGAGTGCAGTGTTTTCACAGCATCATCTTTTAGGATTTGAAATGGCTCAACTGGGATTCCATCACCTCCACTAGCTTTGTTCATAGTGATGCTTCCTAAGGCCCACTTGACTTCACATTTCAGGATGTCTGGCTCTAGGTGAGTGATCACACCATCATGATTATCTGGGTCATGAAGATCTTTTTTGTACAGTTCTTCTGTGTATTCTTGCCACCTCTTCTTAATATCTTCTGCTTCTGTTAGGTCCATACCATGTCTGCCCTTTTCATGAAATGTTCTCTTGGTATCTCTAATTTTCTTGAAGAGATCTCTAGTCTTTCCTGTTCTATTGTTTTCCTCTATCTCTTTGCACTACCACTGAGGAAGGCTTTCTTATCTCTCCTTGCTATTCTTTGGAACTCTGCATTCAAATGGGTATATCTTTCCTTTTCTCCTTTGCATTTTGCTTCTCTTCACAGCTATATGTAAGGCCTCCTCAGACAGCCATTTTGCTTTTTGGCATTTGTTTTTCTTGAGGATGGTCTTGATCCCTGTCTCCTGTACAGTGTCACAAATCTCCACCCATAGTTCATCAGGCACTCTGTCTACCAGATCTAGTCCCTTAAATCTTTTTCTCACTTACACTGTATTAATAGTCTTCTTAAAATGAGGTAATCTTTAAATATTAGATACCTTAAAATATTTAGATATATTTTGATATATGTTGTGATAGTAGTATTGTTATTGGAGGTAGGAATCAGCTTATCATTTATAGGAGTGTTGTTTTCCATAATCACATAAAGTATATAATTTTCTAGAACTAGTGCTCTGCATGCTTGTATGTTCAGTCCCTTCAGTTGTATCTGACTGTTTGTGACTCTATAGACCGCTAGGCTCCTCTGTCCATGGGGTTCTCCAGGCAAGAATACTGGAGTGGGTTGCCATGCTCTCCTCCAGGGGATCTTCCTGACCTAGGGATTGAATTTATATCTCCTGCATTGCAAGCAAATTCTTTACCACTGATCCACCAGCAAACCCTAACTGCTGCTGCTGCTAAGTCACTTCAGTCATGTCTGACTCATCAGGCTCCCCATCCCTGGGATTCTCCAGGCAAGAACACTGGAGTGGGTTGCCATTTCCTCCTCCAATGAATGAAAGTGAAAAGTGAAAGTGAAGTCACTCAGTCGTGTCCAACTCTTAGCGACCCCATGGACTGCAGCCTACCAGGATCCTCTACCCATGGGATTTTCCAGGCAAGAGTACTGGAGTGGGGTGCCATTGCCTTCTCTGAAAGCCTAACTAGTGCCATATAATCATCTAAATACTTGGCATACTTCAATTTAAGTGCTCAGTTAGCTAAGGACTTTCCCATTAGGAGGGACTGGAAGGATAAACAACTTCTGTTCTGGAGTGGAGCCAGGGGGTTAAGACTATTCATTGCTTGTTAGCGCATGGGTGGATGATTGTAGTATATGGGGAGTCAGAAAATCTGGGTTCTTGTTCTGGTATAACAATTAAATAGGCAAATGACCCATGAAAATTCACTTAGTTTCATTTGGTCTCATTTCCTCATCTATAAAATGATGACTTGTTAAAGACAATCTCTGATAAACTTTCTAGTACAGTTTCTTGCTTTTAAGTACTAATACTAATGTTGTCCCAAATTATTTATTGTTGCCTTCTTTTCTCAGTTTGCTGTTGAGAAACTCAGTAGAACTTAAGTTGCTTGCTGATTTCCTTACTCTATGCAGCAGTTTGCTTTGCTTTTAATTCAAAAGGGAGGAGATGCAAGTTGCATGTATATCTAAGTATATTCACATGTATATGTGCATAGTTATGTATAGGTGCCAACTGTCAAATTGCTAAGTCAAAAATATCTTCAGAATGAAAAATGTCCAGAAAAATGTCAACACACCATTTTATTCCCCCAACTTATTTACTTGAACTCCTTTCTTCTACCCCAGATTCACAAAAGATCATTTGTAGGAGGGATTAATAGGTAGCATATGTGGGGGCTTAACTGAATTGAGGCTTACATAATACAGTAGTGCAAAATCTGATGTGCAGTAATTTTGACATATGTCAGAGACTAAAATAAGGCTGCAGATATTTTGTACAGTGGAAAACAATGGTAGATAATTTTTGTGGGATATTTTAGCTAATCACAGAGACTGGTCAAAGGTCTATCCCAACAACTCAGAGCTTTCCCTTTAGACTACTGGCTTAAATTTTCACTTACTAAAGTGAAAAGTTTTCACCATCTTAAATAAGGCAGCCACACAGAGAGTAAGTACAGTTTATGCCTTAAATCTGTTGCTCATGTTCTGTTAACTGCAGATATCTTTGCATATGTAAAACAGTAACTTTGACAATAATTCTTCCTCTGAATTTATAGTGTGGTCTTTACTCAGTGACATATCCCCTGCTCCCCTGCCTCTCACCCAGCTAACACACACACACACACACACACACACACACACACACACACACACACACACACAGAGCTTATGTGACCACCAGTCATCACTTTATGTTTGTAAGACAGAGAAACATGCAAGGGACACATCATGACAGATGCCTAACAAATGAGCCAACATGAAGAAGATTTGAGTAGCATTTTCCTGATGAAAACTGATTTCTAGGCTTTATCTGCCTTGGCAAACAGAATCAGAATCCTGGATGACATTTATTTTTATTAAAATTGAACAAACAATGGTCTTAAGTTGATACATAAGCTGTTGATTCTTTCATGTAAAACAAATAAATAGCAAATCAGAGAACAGAGTGTGAAAGCAACAGCAAAAATCTTTCATGGCTCTTACTCTCCTGTAGCAATCAGACAGCAAGCTGATGCCAACCCTTGTCTCTCTGGATTTATGAAAATCCCGAGGGAAGGAAACAAATCACACACTTCTGCTCTTCACTTACTTTTATACTAGTACTGTCAAAATTGTTTTCTTCTGTTTTAATATTATTGATATTGTTGATATTACTTTTTATAATTGGTAAAGAACAGTCACTCAGTCATGTATGTCCAACTCTGTGACCACATGGACCGTAGCTCATCAGGCTTCTCAGTCTATGGGGATTCTCCAGGCAACTGGAGTGGGTAGCTATTTCTTTCTCCAGATGATCTTCCTGGTCCAGGGGTCAAAGTCAGGTCTCCTGAATTGCAGGCAGATTCTTTACTATCTGAGCCCCAAAGAATATATTAGTCAGTTCAGTCGCTGAGTTGTGTCTGCCTCTTTGCGACCCCATGAACCACAGCACTCCAGGCCTCCCTGTTCATCACCATCTCCCTGAGTTCACTCAGACTCACGTCCATCGAGTCCGTGATGCCATCCAGACATCTCATCCTCGGTCGTCCCCTTCTCCTCCTGCCCCCAATCCCTCCCAGCATCAGAGTCTTTTCCAATGAGTCAACTCTTCGCATGAGGTGGCCAAAGTACTGGAGTTTCAGCTTTAGCATCATTCCTTCCAGAGAAATCCCAGGGTTGACCTCCTTCAGAATGGACTGGTTGGATCTCCTTGCAGTCCAAGGGACTCTCAAGAGTCTTCTCCAACACCACAGTTTAAATGCATCAATTCTTCGGCGCTCAGCCTTCTTCACAGGCCAACTCTCACATCCATACATGACCACAGGAAAAACCATAGCCTTGACTAGACGGACCTTAGTCGGCAAAGTAATGTCTCTGCTTTTGAATATGCTATCTACGTTGGTCATAACTTTTCTTCCAAGGAGTAAGTGTCTTTTAATTTCATGGCTGCACTCACCATCTGCAGTGATTCTGGAGCCCCCCAGAATAAAGTCTGACACCATTTCCACTCTTTCCCCATCTATTTCCCATGAAGTGATGGGACAAGATGCCATGATCTTCGTTTTCTGAATGTTGAGCTTTAGGCCAACTTTTTCACTCTCGTCTTTCACTTTCATCAAGAGGCTTTTTAGCTCCTCTTCACTTTCTGCCATAAGGGTGGTGTCATCTGCATATCTGAGGTTCTTGATATTTCTCCCAGCAATCTTCATTCCAGCTTGTGTTTCTTCCAGTCCAGCGTTTCTCATGATGTACTCTGCATATAAGTTAAATAAGCAGGGTGACAATATACAGCCTTGACGTACTCCTTTTCCTATTTGGAACCAGTCTGTTGTTCCATGTCCAGTTCTAACTTTTGCTTCCTGACCTGCATACAGATTTCTCAAGAGGCAGGTCAGGTGGTCTGGTATTCCCATCTCTTTCAGAATTTTCCACACTTTATTGTGATCCACACAGTCAAAGGCTTTGGCATAGTCAATAAAACAGAAAGAGATATTTTTCTGCAACTCTCTTGCTTTTTCCATGATCCAGAAGATGTTGGGAATTTGACCTCTGGTTCCTCTGCCTTTTCTAAAACCAGCTTGAACATTAGGGAGTTCACGTTCACGGTTCATGTATTGCTAAAGCCTGGCTTGGAGAATTTTGAGCATTACCTTACTAGCATGTGAGATGAGTACAATTGTGGAGTAGTTTGAACCTTCTTTGGCATTGCCTTTCTTTGGAATTTGAATGAAAACTGACCTTTTCCAGTCCTGTGGCCACCGGTGAGTTTTCCAAATTTGCTGGCATATTGAGTGCAGCACTTTCACAGCATCATCTTTCAGGATTTGAAAGAGCTCAACTGGAATTCCTTCACCTCCACTAGCTTTGTTTGTAGTGATGCTTTCTAAGGCCACTTGACTTCACATTCCAAGATGTGTGGTTCTAGATTAGTGCTCACATCATCATGACTATCTGAGTCATGAAGATCTTTTTTGTACAGTTCTTCTGTGTATTCTTGCCACCTCTTCTTAATATCTTCTGCTTCTGTTAGGTCCATACTATTTCTGTCCTTGATCGAGCCCATCTTTGCATGAAATGTTCCCTTGGTATCTCTAATTTTCTTGAACAGATCTCTAGTCTTTTCCAATCTGTTTTTTTCCTCGATTTCTTTGCATTGATCGCTGAAGAAGGCTTTCTTATCTCTTCTTGCTATTTTTTGGAACTCTGCATATAGATGCCTATATCTTTCCTTTTCTCCTTTGCTTTTCACCTCTCTTCTCTTCACAGATATTTGTAAGGCCTCCCCAGACAACCATTTTGCTTTTTTGCATTTCTTTTCCATGAGGATGGTCTTGATCCCTGTTTCCTGCACAATGTCACGAACGTCTTTCCATAGTTCATCAGGCACTCTATCTATCAGATCTAGGCCTTTAAATCTATTTCTCACTTCCACTGTATAATCATAAGGGATTTGATTTAGGTCATACCTGAAAGTTCTAGTGGTTTTCCCTACTTTCTTCAAGTTAAGTCTGAATTTGGCAATAAAGAGTTCATGATCTGAGCCACAGTCAGCTCCTGGTCTTGTTTTTGTTGACTGTATAGAGCTTCTCCATCTTTGGCTGCATAGAATATAATCAATCTGATTTCTGTGTTGACCATCTAGTGATGTCCATGTGTAGAGTCTTCTCTTGTGTTGTTTGAAGAGGGTGTTTGCTATGACCAGTGCATTTTCTTGGTAAAACTCTATTAGTCTTTGCCCTGCTTCATTCTGCATTCCAAGGCCAAATTTGCCTGTTACTCCAGGTGTTTCTTGACTTCCTACTTTTGCTTTCCTGTCCCCTATAATGAAAAGGACATCTTTTTTGGGGTGTTAGTTCTAAAAGGTCTTGTAGGTCTTCATAAAACCATTCAACTTCAGCTTCTTCAGCATTACTGGTTGGGGCATAGACTTGGAATACTGTGATATTGAATGGTTTGCCTTGGAGATGAACAGAGATCATTCTGTCATTTTTGAGATTGCATCCAAGTACTGCATTTCGGACTCTTTTGCTAACCATGATGGCTACTCCATTTCTTCTGAGGGATTCCTGCCCACAGTAGTAGATAGATATAATGGTCATCTGAGTTAAATTCACCTATTCCAATCCATTTTATTTCACTGATTCTTAGAATGTCCACTTTCACCCTTGCCATCTCTTGTTTGACCACTTCCAATTTGCCTTGATTCATGGACCTGACATTCCAGGTTCCTATGCAATATTGCTCTTTACAGCATCAGATCTTGCTTCTATCACCAGTCACATCCACAACTGGGTATTATTTTTGCTTTGGCCCCATCCCTTCATTCTTTCTTGAGTTATTTCTCCTCTGGTCTCCAGTAGCATATTGGGCACCTAATGACCTGGGGAGTTCCTCTTTTGGTATCCTATCATTTTGCCTTTTCATACTGTTCATGGGGTTCTCAAGGCAAGAATACTGAAGTGTTTTGCCATTCCCTTCTCCAGTGGACCAAGTTCTGTCAGACCTCCACCATGACCCGCCCGTCTTGGGTTGCCCCGCAGGCATGGCTTGGTTTCATTGAGTTAGACAAGGCTGTGGTCCTAGTGTGATTAGATTGACTAGTTTTCTGTGAGTAAGGTTTCAGTGTGTCTGCCCTCTGATGCCCTCTTGCAACACCTACCATCTTACTTGGGTTTCTCTTACGTTGGACGTGGGGGTATCTCTTCACGGCTGCTCCAGCAAATCACAGCTGCTGCTCCTTACCTTGGATGAGAGGTATCTCCTTACCGCCCCTGTTCGTGACCTTCAACGTGGGATAGCTCCTCTAGACCCTCCTGCGCCTGTACAGACACCGCTCCTCGGGTTGCTCCTCCTGGCTGCGGACCCTAGCCTTGGGCCTGGGTGGCTCCTTCCAGCTGCTGTCCCTAGCCTCGGACTCGGGGTGGCTCCTCGGTGTCACCGCCCCTGACCTGGGGCGTGAGGTGGCTTCTCCCAGCCGCCCCTGACCTCGGACGCGGGGGGTCTCCTCTCGGCCACTCCTGACCTCGGACACGGGGTGTCTCTTCCTGGCTGCCACTGGCCTCGGACGTGGGGTAGCTCCTCTCGGCCGTTGCCCCTGACCTCGGACTCTAACAGAAATTAAAAGCGTACTTAGGTATTGTTTTGATGATGTGAAATTTCTCTTTTCTCATTCTTTTTCTAGTGGAAAAAAAAAGTTTTCATGGTTATTGATTATAGATGGTAAGTCAGTACTTTAAAACATGCCTGCACTTACAGATGTGCACATATGCACACATACACACTTGAAAGCAGAACATTTATTTGGGTTCACGATACCAGAGTTCCAGGTCCCAAAAAATCTCTCAGAAGATGTGTGCTGGAGGTAGGGGCTCAACTGGGTTAACCAGATCCCCTGTTCCCTGGAGATTGATGGCTAACAACTGCATCCCTATCTTCAGACAGAACTTTTCTTATCTAGGCCAGTCAGTGGTGGTACAAAGGAAGGCCCTTTATAGAGTGGTGATTGACCTGCCCTTGAGTCAGGTTCTGGTCAATCTTGATTTTATATTTCTTCCCCAAATATTATCTCTTTTTTTCTTTCTAAATTCTGTCACTCCAAAAATGTTGAACTCTGCTCCATTTCCTCTGTGAAGTTTTCTGTGGCAAGGCCAGCACACACTGATTTCTTATTTCATCTTATTTCTATAATGTCCAAACCTCTACACATGCCTAAATGCTTTCTAATTGACAAATTATCTTCACATATCTTCCCTTATTTGATCATCAGGGATGGTACGGGGAAGGAGGTGGGAGGGGGGTTCAGGATGGGGAACACATGTACGCCAGTGGCTGATGCATGTTGATGTGTGGAAGAACCAATACAATATTGCAAAGTAATTAGCCTCAAATTAAAATAAATAAATTTAAATTAAAAAAAAACCTGTTCCATGATTTTGTGAAAATAAGTATCATTGTTCCCACTTCACAGTACAGAAGGCCAAAGGTAAGAGTGGATGAGTGATTTGCTTTTTAGGTCACAATGCTGGCATTTCATGAGCTGGGATGTAAATCTGTGCGGTAAGTCCATACTTGGTGATGATCTTGCCACTTACACATGCTGCCTTCAGGATGCACTCAGTGCTGTGTCTTTTAGTTAAATTGTGCACATGGAAGTTTTGATTTGGGCTTCATACATGCTGTGGTAGATATTGTGTCTTCTCTATCCCAAGGATGTAGGCAGGCTTTTAAGTTCCTTGACTTAGGGTTCTGCTAATAGCATTGGTGTTTCAGGCTTGGAAGGAAAATTTGTTGGGTCTCCAGAAGATACCTTCATTCAGGTTTTCAAAAGCATGGAACCTCTGTATAAGGACTGAGTCAAAGGAGAGTTGGTTCCAAATATCAGGAGAATCAGAAGTGGATGAAGTTGGAGAGGTGAGAGACCTTGAGAGTTTTAGCTAAGACTTAGAAGGAATCTTCCAAATTCATCAATAGTGAGGACTAGTTTTTTCTCCTGTGGGGCTTCCTGTGGTAAAGGCTGGAGTTCAGTGGCAAATGTTAATACCCTGCATCCAGGGAAGCTGAATAGTCTCTTTGTCCAAGTTTTACCCGGAATCACTGGTGGCACAGGAATGAGGCCTCTTTAAGGCTTGATCATTGTACATGTCAGTGGTGACCAGCATGGGCTGAACATGCAAGAACTCTTTTTTGAATGTCTTCGGTTGCAAAAGACTCACAATTTTTGTGTAATTTTTAGAAGGGGTGATTCCTTCCCCCATTAATGATATTTTAATTTCCTACTGTATAAGCAGATATGGGTTTGAAATAGATTTTTATAATTGAGAAAAGGTGAAGTACTGTGACACTTCTTATATCTGATCTTTGTGGAGTGGTGGCCTCACACTCACCTCATATGCAAACCATTATTATTGGTTTTATTAATTGATCATCTCTTGGATGAGACTGCAGTTTCTCTTGGATGGAGGTGGTCCTTGGATTAGTTTAGGTAGCCTGAATCATTAA
This sequence comes from Oryx dammah, assembly GCF_014754425.2. NCBI lineage: Eukaryota > Metazoa > Chordata > Mammalia > Artiodactyla > Bovidae > Oryx > Oryx dammah. The sequence goes on along the minus strand of NW_024070187.1, from coordinate 82,315,257 downwards.
AACTGTGTAGTAGAAGTAGTAGAAACTCATTAAAAAAAAATACAACCAAATAGAATGTTCAGATATAGACTTAATTCTGATCTTAGATAAAGAACCAACTAATTTGAGTGCTGAATATTCTGTTGAAGTAAAAAATACTTTTTTTTTTTCCTTTTCTTGATTTTTCTGAGCCAGTCTGGCCACACTTTTGAAGGTTTCTTCCCCAGTCATAACCAGAATTGCAGGCTTCAGCATGCACACAACTCCAGACTCTGCTCCTCTTTTCATTTTATTTATTTATTTATTTAATTTATTAATTAATTTATTTTTTATTTTACTTTACAATTCTGTATTGGTTTTGCCATACATTCACATGAATCCACCATGGGTGTACATGCATTCCCAAACATGAACCCCCCTCCCACCCCCCTCCCCACAACATCTCTCTGGGTCATCCCCGTGTACCAGCCCCAAGCGTGCCGTATCCTGCATCGGACATAGACTGGCAATTCGATTCTTACATGATATTATACATGTTTCAATGCCATTCTTCCAAATCATCTCACCCTCTCCCTCTCCCTCTGAGTCCAAAAGTCTGCTATACACATCTGTGTCTTTTTTGCTGTCCTGCATACAGGGTCATCATTGCCATCTTTCTAAATTCCATATATATGTGTTAGTATACTGTATTCGTGTTTTTCTTTCTGGCTTACTTCACTCTGTATAATCGGCTCCAGTTTCATCCATCTCATCAGAACTGATTCAAATGTATTCTTTTAACGGCTGAGTAATACTCCATTGTGCATATGTACCACAGCTTTCTTATCCATTCATCTGCTGATGGACATCTAGGTTGTTTCCATGTCCTGGCTATTATAAACAATGCTGCGATGAATATTGGGGTACATGTGTCTCTTTCAATTCTGGTTTCCTCCAGTGGGATTGCTGGGTCATAAGGCAGTTCTATTTGCAATATTTTAAGGAATCGCCACACTGTTCTCCACAGTGGCTGTACTAGTTTGCATTCCCACCAACAGTGTAGGAGGGTTCCCGTCTCTCCACACCCTCTCCAGCATTTATTGCTTGTAGATTTTTGGATCACAGACATTCTGACTGGTGTGAAATGGTACCTCATTGTGGTTTTGATTTGCATTTCTCTAATAATGAGTGATGTTGAGCATCTTTTCATGTGTTTGTTAGCCATCCGTATGTCTTCTTTGGAGAAATGTCTATTTAGTTCTTTGGCCCATTTTTTGATTGGGTCGTTTATTTTTCTGGAATTGAGCTGCAGGAGTTGCTTGTATATTTTTGAGATTAGTTGTTTGTCAGTTGCTTCATTTGCTATTATTTTCTCCCATTCGGAAGGCTGTCTTTTCAATTTGCTTATATTTTCCTTTGTTGTGCAGAAGCTTTTAATTTTAATTAGGTCCCATTGGTTTATTTTTGCTTTTATTTCCAGAATTCTGGGAGGTGGATCATAGAGGAACCTGCTGTGGTTTATGTCGGAGAGTGTTTCGCCTATGTTCTCCTCTAGGAGTTTTATAGTTTTTGGTCTTACATTTAGATCTTTAATCCATTTTGAGTTTATCTTTGTGTGCAGTGTTAGAAAGTGATCTAGTTTCATTGTTTTACAAGTGGTTGACCAATTTTCCCAGCACCACTTGTTAAAGAGATTGTCTTTACTCCATTGTATATTCTTGCCTCCTTTGTCATCTTTTCATTTTAAACCCTGTGTTCTGCTTTGTGTTTCTGGTCTTGCCTTTTGTTCTTTCTTTCATAGATTCTACTACTTTCCCTAACCTCCTGAGATGAGTGACCCAATTTGTGGCTTAGTTTGGCTTTGTTTTATCCCCTGGACATTGCCTCTGGATCATCTTTATCTCCATACTCTGTAGAATTTGGGCCATTCTGGCCTTACTCATGACTCCCAAGATTCCATTCTGAGTTCTGTGTCTGGGAAGGGACATCATACTAGAGTCTGGTAAATTAAACTAACGATCAGTTAGAGTACATGAAGTAGATGACACATATACAAGTTACTATATTGTACAGGTATGGCTTAGTTTTATACAAACCTACTAAATATCAGTACAATGTATATGATAAGGTTTACCAAGGAAAGTCTATTGAATTGTAATTTATTTGGTCAGGTGGAATTTCAAGATTAACTAAGAGAATGTAAACAAAAATAAAACAATAGTAGCAAAAGCTCTACTTTGGAATTTGATGCTGATAGAGAGGTGTTTTGTCCCTAGTTAATTTTATGTATTGGGTTGACTGTAATAGCTTATAGAAAAACCCAAATGAACTTTTTGGCTAAATGGATATATCTCTGAATAAAGAAGTTCTCTATTCTTGACCACAATTTCCTTTAGTTTACAAATGGATTTCATTTTGTGCCTGGCCCAATGAATGTATTTGTGAATGCTTATACCCATTAATGGAGATTCTAAGGATTTAATAAACTCTCACTTTTTGAGGTAACTCTAGGTTAGAGAAGCTCTATGTACTTAATTAATCCTCACAGTAATCTGGCATGACATGTATTGTTACCTCCATTTTGGAGGTAAAGGTGAAATACCTTGGCCAAAGTATAAAGCCAGTAAGTGACTGAGCTTAGATTTGAGTTGAAGCCTTTTAACTCTGAATTCTGCCTTTGTCCCTTTGAACCAGTGGGAAGTGACAATTCACTCAGTCCACACTAAGCCTAAATCTCGGTTAGTATTTCTGAAAATATGATGAATTTATGAGAATATGAATAGGACCACCTGCATCAGAAGCACCTGAGAATGTTTATTAAAAATGCAAACACTCCTGCCTCACCTCTGACCTATTGCACCAGAGTCTCAAACTCATTACAGGCAATTCCTTTCTCCCTTCCTCTATCTCTCCATCCCTTTCTCTTTCATTCTCCCTCCCTCCTTTCCCTTTTCTCTTTCTTTTGTTCTTTTGGCCTGCACAAATCCATAGCCTCTTCCATTATCAACACCTTCAGAGTGGTACATTTGTTATAATTTGTGAACCTACATTGACATATTATTGTCACTCAACTCCATAGATTATGTTAAATTTCATTCTTAGTGTTGTATATGGGTTTGGAAAAATGTTTAAGGCCATGTATCCATTATTATAGAATCATCAAAGTATTTTCATGGCTCTAATAATCTGTGCTTTGCCTACTCATCCTTCACCTACCACCTCCTGGCAACAACCATTGACCTTTTAGCTTTCTCTATCGATTTACCTTTTTCAGAATGATATTTGATTGAAAGTATACAGTATAAATCCTTCTCAGATTGGCTCTTTTTCATGGCTTAAGATCTCAATTTTTGGTACTGAGTAGTATATAGTATACTCAAAAGCAGAGACATTACTTTGCCGACTAAGGTCCGTCTAGTCAAAGCTATTGTTTTTCCTGTGGTCATGTATGGATGTGAGAGTTGGACTGTGAAGAAGGCTGAGCGCCAAAGAATCGATGCTTTTGAACTGTGGTGTTGGAGAAGACTCTTGAGAGTCCCTTGGACTGCAAGGAGATCCAACCAGTCCATTCTGAAGGAGATCAGCCCTGGGATTTCTTTGGAAGGAATGATGCTAAAGCTGAAGCTCCAGTACTTTGGCCACCTCATGCGAAGAGCTGACTCATTGGAAAAGACTCTGATGCTGGGAGGGATTGGGGGCAGGAGGAGAAGGGGAGGGCCGAGGATGAGATGGCTGGATGGCATCACGGACTCGGTGGACGTGAAGCTGAGTGAACTCCGGGAGATGGTGATGGACAGGGAGGCCTGGCGTGCTGCGATTCATGGGGTCGCAGTGTTGGACACGACTGAGTGACTGAACTGAACTGAGTATTCCACTATCTGGCTTAGTGATAAGACTCTCAGGAGTCTTCTCCAACACCAGAGTTCAAAAGCATCAATTCTTTGGCACTCAGCCTTCTTCACAGGCCAACTCTCACATCCATACATGACTATTGGAAAAACCATAGCCTTGACTAGACCGACCTTAGCCAGCAAAGTAATGTCTCTGCTTTTGAATATGCTATCTATGTTGGTCATAACTTTTCTTCCAAGGAGTAAGCGTCTTTTAATTTCATGGCTGCACTCACCATCTGCAGTGACTTTGGAGCCTCCCAAAATAAAGTCTGACACTGTTTCCACTGTTTCCCCATCTATTTCCCATGAAGTGATGGGACCAGATGCCATGATCTTTGTTTTCTGAATGTTGAGCTTTAGGCCAACTTTTTCGCTCTCCTCTTTCACTTTCATCAAGAGGCTTTTGAGTTCCTCTTCACTTTCTGCCATAAGGGTGGTGTCATCTGCATCTCTGAGGTTATTGATATATCTCCTGGCAATCTTCATTCCAGCTTGTGTTTCTTCCAGTCCAGCATTTCTTATGATGTACTCTGCACATAAGTTAAATAAGCAGGGTGACAATATACAGCCTTGACGTACTCCTTTTCCTATTTGGAACCAGTCTGTTGTTCCATGTCCAGTTCTAACTATTGCTTCCTGACCTGCATACAGATTTCTCAAGAGGCAGGTCAGGTGGTCTAGTATTCCCATCTCTCTCAGAATTTTCCACAGTTTACGGTGATCCACACAGTCAAAGGCTTTGGCATAGTCAATAAAGCAGAAAGAGATGTTTTTCTGGAACTCACTTGCTTTTTCCATGAGCCAGTGGGTATTGGCAATTTGATCTCTGGTTCCTCTGCCTTTTCTAAAACCAGCTTGAGCATCAGGAAGTTCATGGTTCACATATTGCTAAAGCCTGGCTTGGAGGATTTTGAGCATTACCTTACTAGCATGTGAGATGAGTGCAATTGTGCAGTAGTTTGAGCAGTCTTTGGCATTGCCTTTCTTTGGGATTGGAATGAAAACTGACCTTTTCCAGTCCTGTGGCCACTGGTGAGTTTTCCAAATTTGCTGGCATATTGAGTGTAGCACTTTTGACAGCATCATCTTTCAGGATTTGAAATAGCTCAATTGGAATTCCATCACCTCCACTAGCTTTGTTTGTAGTAATGTTTTCTAAGGCGCACTTGACTTCACATTCCAGGATATCTGGCTCTAGATTAGTGATCACACTGTCGTGATTATCCAGGTCATGAAGATCTTTTTTGTACAGTTCTCCTGTGTATTCTTGCCACTCTTCTTAATATCTTCTGCTTCTGTTAGGTCCATACCATTTCTGTCCTTTATCGAGCCCATCTTTTCATGATATGTTCCCTTGATATCTCTAATTTTCTTCAAGAGATCTCTAGTCTTTCCCATTCTGTTCTTTTCTCTATTTCTTTGCATTGATCATTGAAGAAGGCTTTTTTATCTCTTCTTGCTACATACACTAGTTTATTTATTCATTCACATACTGCGGAAAGCTATGGTTTTTCCAGTAGCCATGTACAAATGTGAGAGCTGGACCTTAAAGAAGGTTAAGCACCAAAGAATTGATGCTTTTGAATTGTGGTGCTGGAGAAGACTCTTGAGAGTCCCTTGGACTGCAAGGAGATCAAACCAGTCAATCCTAAAGGAAATCAGCCCTGAATACTCATTGGAAAGACTGACGCTGAAACTCCAATACTTTGGCCACCTGATGCGAAGAGCCGATTCATTGGAAAAGACCCTGATGCTGGGAAAGATTGAAGGCAGGAGGAGAAGGGGATGACAGAGGATAAGATAGTTGGATGGCATCACTGACTCAGTGGACATGAGTTTGAGCAAGCTCCAGGAGTTGGTGATGAACAGGGAAGTCTGGTGTGCTGCAGTCCATGGAGTTGCAAAGAGTTGGACACAACTGAGCTACTGAACTGAACTGAAAGTCTGTGTTTAGATTCTATTTTTTTTTGCATGTGTATGTCCAGTTCTAACACTTATTTGTTGAGAAGACTATCTTTTCTTCTGCCTTTGCTCTTTTATCAAAGATCCTATGACTATATATGGATCTATTTCTAGACTCTCTATTCTGTTCCACTGATGTTTTTGCCTGTTCTTTCACCAATACAACACTGTCGTGATTACTGAAGCTTAATAGTAATCTTGAAGTTGGGTAGTGTCAGTTTTCCAACTTTGTTTTTCCTCAGTATTGTGTTGGTTATTTTGAGCCATTTTTCTTTCCATTTAAACTTAAGAATATGTTTGATGATCTGTACAAAAACATTTGCTGGGGTTTTGATTGAGATTTCATTGAATATATAGATCGAGTTGAGAAAAACTGACATTTTGATATATTGGGTCTTCCTATACATGAATGTGAAATGTCTCCCTTTAATCCTTCTTTGATTTCATTAATCAAGATTTTATAGTTTTCCTCATATAGATCTTGCATATATTTTGTTAGATTTACACCTAACTATTTTATTTTGGGGATGCTAATGTAAATCATATTGTGTTTTAAATTTCATGTCCAACTTATTTATTGCTGCTATCAATATATAAGAAAATGATTGATTTTTTTGACTTTTGTACATTAATCTCTTATCCTGTGATCACTTATTAATTCCACTTATTAATCACTTATTAATTTCACATTTCTCTATATATTGCCAAACTGTTACCTTAATGGTTTATCCCATTTGCATTCCAGAAAAATTTATGAAAGTTCCTATTCCTAACATTTTCCCTAAAAGATTTTATTGTAAAACTTTTAGATTTTGAAAATCTGATGTGAGCAATGTATTCTCTTTACAGTTTTATTTTGAATTTCTCTTATTAAGTGAGATTGGTCATTATTTCTTGTCTTTGAGGGTCATAAGTTCTAGCTTTGTAAAATACCTGTTCAAATCCTTTACTCATATATCTATTAGGTTGTTGGTCTTTTTAATTGGGGATTTTAGGAACTCTTTTTTATATCTGGTCTTTATATTTATGCTGGTCTTTCCCCCCCTGTGATATCAGTTATAAATAATTTCTCCAAGGTTTAATGTATATTTTGACTTTGTTTGTAGAGTTTCTGCTGTGCACTATACTTTTAAATTATTAATCAATCATTTTAAAATTCTTTTTTCTTGAATTGCTACTGAATATTGAAATAGGAAGTTTTTTCTGATTGCAAGTTGAAAAGTCATTCATCCATGTCTTCATCTATGTAAAACAAATTCATATAAAAATTTTTTTTACTGTATATATGTGATCTTTCTGAAGTTAATCCTGGTACATGATGTGAGTTGCATATACAATTTTATCTTTACCCAAAAAGCTTTCCAGTTTTTCTGAAGCTCATTATTAAAAAGCTTGCCAGGTAGTTTCTAGTCACACTAGGGTTTGAGGATACTGGAAATAAGAACAAAGTCTTTTTTAGAAGAAAAATGAAATTTACATATGTATGCCTTCCAGATATAAAAATACATATAGAACAGGTTTATATATACACATATATATATGCTTTCCAGACATAGAAAATAAATTAGCATATAAAACTTTATAAAAGTTATGAGTAACGATTTTGAGATAAGCATTAGAGCATGTTAAAGCCCCAATTCATTGTTTCATATCTTTTAAACTTTCCCCTACACATCTAATTCCAAGTTTATCAATTCAAAGTTTTCTGGCAAGTAGGAGTCTCTCAGTCTTGTTAAAGAAAAATAGATTCAAAAGTTGGTTTGTCAAAATACAGGCCTTAATTTTATACATGCCCTGTTACAAACTTTTCAATAAATGAAGATTGAATATTAAAGTTACAAGCTTTCAATAAATATCTGGACATGTTTCAAGCTAAAAGTTGAGAAAAACAAGTTTTTTTTTTAAGATAATAATTTAAATTAGATATGATACTGTTATAGAGTCTCACTATGGCAAATAAATGGAGAAACTAGAAACAGTGTCTGACTTTACTTTTTTGGGCTCCCAAGTCACTGCAGATGGTGATTGCAGCCATGAAATTAAAAGAAATTTATCCCTTGGAAGGAAAGTTATGACCAACCTAGACAGCATATTAAAAAGCAGAGACATTACTTTGTCAACAAAGGTCCATCTAGTCGAGGCTATGGTTTTTCCAGTAGTTATGTATGGATGTGAGAGTTGGGCTATAAAGAAAGCTGCACACCAAAGAATTGATGCTTTTGAATTGTGGTGTTGGAGAAGACTCTTGAGAGTCCCTTGGACTGCAAGGAGATTCAACCAGTCCATCCTAAAGGAGATCAGTCCTGGGTGTTAATTGGAAGGACTGATGTTGAAGCAGAAACTCCAATACTTTGGCCACCTGATGCGAAGAGCTGACTCATTTGAAAAGACCCTGATGCTGGGAAAGATTGAGGGCAGGAGGAGAAGGGGACGACAGAGGATGAGATGGTTGGATGGCATCACTGACTCAATGGACACGGGTTTGGGTGAACTCTGGGAGTTGGTGATGGACAGGGAGGCCTGGCGTGCTGTGGTTCATGGGGTCACAAAGAGTCAGACACGACTGAGCAACTGAACTGAACTGAATGTTCTTTAGAGCAAAACTGGCTTCATCTGATTACTCTGAAAATCAGCATGACCACTGGCAGTTAAGAGTCAAATAGTGTCAGAAATTTTGTCCAATTCCTCTGTTTTCTGAGGCTAAAATTATTGCCTTTACTGATGCCCTCTAGCTATAGACCATCAGGAACACACCTGTAGTTGGAAGATTTCTATTTATGCTCACTGTAGTGAAGGATGGAGGGAGACCGAACACATGGCCTTGAGAAACTGTGGGGCATCCCAGTAAGAGTGCTAGAAAGGGCTTGTAGAGTAGAATTTTGATGTCAGTTAAGGAAAGTTTTAGGAATCTTATGTCCTTGTTCTGAAGTTTTGTTCTGGATTGGATCCTCAAGTCGATAATCCTGTAATTAGGTATATTAGTAAATCTTAACTGGAAAGAGGGACAGTTAGAATGAGAATTATGCTATAGCATCATTCACTCACAACAGGAAGCTGTTTGGTGATTTTTCTGACTTGGACAATGTTTATATTTTCCTCTGTGTTCAGACCTGTTTATACAGTAGTCTTGTTTCTTCTCGATTTCTTGGTCTGTGAGATCTTTGTCTGATGTAGATTTTTCAGTGAAAAACTGTTCATGATATTTTCCAGGTGTCAGGAGCTGCTTTTTTCTTTGGTGTTTCAAATAATGCAGAACTTTCCCCCATTTATCCAACTCAAGCACAATAAAATATACCTCAATTAGTCAGGATAACAAGTTCCTGCTGCTGTAGTAATCAATTCCCAAATCTCAGTTGCCTAACACAGTAATAGCTTCTCATGCACACAAAATCTAATATAGACATTTCTTGTTGGGCCATTCTTCAAGCTTTACCCATCTTGTGCACAATATGTGGCCATCCTCCATATGTGACCTCCAGATTAGCCACAGGAGAAGAGAAAGTGGAGAAGTCACACCAAATAATTACATATCTGTTCGCATAAGTGTCACACTTCATTTTCCTTATGTCCTGTTGGCTAGAGTTAATCATGTGGCCTAATGCAGATTTCAGGAGTTTATTAGATAGGGTTCTCCAGGGAAACAGAATCAATAGGCTATGTATGTGTGTGTATGTTTTGTAAGGATTTGGCCCACATGACTATGAAGGTTGGCAACTCTAAAACCTGCAGGGTAGGCCAACAGTCTGGGCACCCAGAGAACAGCTGATGCTGTAGTTGAAGTCTGAAGGTTGTCTGCTGGTAGGATTCCTTCCTTCTCAGGGGAGGTCAGTCTTTGTTCTATTCATAACTTCGGTTGATTAGATGGGATTCACCCATATTATAAAGGACAATCTTCTTTACCCAAAGCCCACTGCACTGACATAAATGTTGCTGCTGCTGCTAAGTCGCTTCAGTCCTGTCCGACTCTATGAGACCCCATAGATGGCAGCCCACCAGGCTCCCCTGTCCCTGGGATTCTCCAGGCAAGAACACTGGAGTGGGTTGCCATTTCCTCTTCTAATGCATGAAAGTGAAAAGTGAAAGTGAAGTCACCCAGTCATGTCCGACTCGTAGCAACCCCATGGACTGCAGCCCACCAGGCTCCCCAGTCCATGGGATTTTCTAGGCAGGAGTACTGGAGTGGCTTGCCATTGCCTTCTCCAGACATAAATGTTAATCTCATCCAAAAAACACCTTCACAGAAATGTTTGATGAAATATCTGAACACCATGATTCAGCCAAGATGACACATAAAATTAATCATCAAGGGAGGTACGTGATTTCTACCTGGACTATTTCCCAAATTGCCTGACATTGGTAATATGGACCATGAATCAACAAAAATGCATATTTAAAAAAATGTGCATTCACATACATTTTTGTTCAAAGCGAATAACTTACATTTATTTAGCACTTACAATTTTATTTTCAGTGTAATAGATAGGACAGGGATTGTTATTTCCATTTTACAGGTAAAAATTTAAACTATAATAGGTGACTTATGCAGGGTTCCATAAGAAAGTAAAAGCCCAACCTTCACTTCTATTATCCATCACAAACACAAACAAAATAAACCAAGTAAACCAAAGAAATCATTCTTGGAATTGATATATAGAGGGAAAGGTTCAGATTTCTGTCATCTGCTAATTGGGAAAAATGTCTTTAGCCTTGCATATTTAAAAAAAAATGAAAAAAGAAGTTGGCATAATTCAGTTCATGCCATAAATCTGATTGCAATATCATGGAATATTCAGACTTTCAGTACTCTGTCTTTAGGAAGAATGGTTAGTCCAAGAGGTGACAAGGTGGCATGATATGAATTAATTATATTTAGGGCTTTTCATAATAATTGAGCTCACTAGTGTGAGACTCATATAAGGTACACAGTGGTGAGCAAACCCAGTGGAGTTACCAGGCTTTCTAAAGTAAGCGCTAGCCAACTGCCCACTTGAGCTTAAGAGCCAGCAGCAGACTCACCCTGGTGATTTTTGCATTACTTCTAAGAGACTGCCAAGGCATCATGCAGCCAGCTGAAACCAGTCTCAGGAAAATCACAATATTCACAGTGGTTTCAAATATACATATTATATAAGTAACAACACAGTCTGAATTCATGGTGATAACTCTTTTTAATTCCCTTAAAGATGGCATATCTCTGGCATACAGGAGGTAATGCTAGTGAGTCATAAACATGCCAGCAGGAGAGGATTTTGTTCAGAATGACCCTCTAGGATATTTTTGGGGAAAAGCACATTTAATAATGATGACAGAAATTGAAAACAGCCACTTCTCATTGTACCAGTCTTCTCTGTTGTATCCACCTTTTTCAGCAAGGCCAAAGAATAGGCAATTAATAAAAGATTTCTACGATTTTTGTAGGAAACAGATGTTGAACTATTAACCCTACCTTTTCTGGCATCTGAACTAACATTCAGTTTATGGGAGGGAAATGAGACAGAGAAACCATGGGGGTGACTAGGAGAGTGAAGTAAGTGCCAGCTGCTTAGAGTGGTGGAGGATACTATGCTTGTTGGATCACTGTGTGTGTGCAAACCATAATACATCAAAAATTTTCCTAAATGGGTCTCTCTCTCCCCAGTCTCTTTCTATTGATTCATGTTTGTTCTGTTTTTATATCTGATGTTAAGAATGACACAGGAAGAAAAGGGATTGTAGGTAGAGTCAGTCCTTGGGATTAAAAAAAACATTATTTTCTTGGTTGTCAAGTTTCACTGATTCAGAACAATTTGTGGTTTCTTTTTCTATGGCTTTAATTATGTTTGCTGTCAGCGACATAGGCTGTAGAAAAGGACAAGACAGCAACTTTATTTTAAACTGAACTGAGAATCACTAAATGTCCCCAATTCCTACCAGCTCTGGAATTATAGTTCTTTCTAAGAAATACTATATATTTAAAGTTTTTAAAGTTTAACTTTTGAGTTGTAACCATTTTAATTTTAAAATGCTCGTCAGAATAGGGAGAGAAGTATAATAATTAAGAAAGTGAAAGTGAAGTCACTCAGTCGTGTCTGACTCTTTGTGACCCCATGGACTGTAGCCTACCAGGCTCCTCCCTCCATGGGATTTTCCAGGCAACAGTACTGGAGTGGGGTGCCATTTCCTTCACCAGGGGATCTTCTCGACCCAGGGATTGAACCCGGGTCTCCTGCATTCCAGGCAGACACTTTAACCTCTGAGCCACCACGGAAGCATAATAATTAAGAAACACTTTAGAAATATACTCAAAGAGGGTTTACTGTTCTGATAGAAAATCCACAGATTTAAAACTACCAAGCATGTGCAAAAAGGAAAATACGTGTTAAACATTTTATTCACACATAGCATGAAGTAGACTTTAAGAAACTTCTGTTAATACTTAAATCAGAAGGTAATCGTTTCCCTCTGCTTCCCATTGTATTTCAAAATATTTACTTAAATAGATAATGTGTAATAGATATATTACAAATGTCTAATTTTCTTTGTAAATTTTTTTTTAATTGGAAGATAATTACTTTACAATGTGTTGGTTCCTAATTTTCTGATGTAAGATTAAGATGAATGTCCATATTTTCTAGTTAACATTTTACTGTTTACTAAGCAAAAGATTTAACAATATTATTGTTAGATTTGGATATTTAATAACTTTTCTAAAAATGTTAAACCATTTTTAAATTTAATTTGGATTATATTAGCTAATCGACCAGATGTAAATTTGCAGGATACAGAAATCTGTTGCTTTTCTATATGTGAATAATGTGAATATGTGCATAATGAACTGCTATTAATAGAAAGAGGAGGCAAGAAAATAATCCTGTTTACAATTGCATAAGAAGAATAAAATACTTAAGAGTAAACTTAGCCAAAGTGCTAAAAGGCCTATACTCTGAAACTATACAATGTTGATAAAGGAAATTAAAGATGATACAAATAAATGAGATTTTCTTGGAAGAATTAATATTGTTAAAATGCCTATATTACACAAAGCAATGTAAATGCAATCCTTATCCAAATATTCAGGAGATTTTTCACAGAATAGGACAACATAATTTAAAATTTGTATTAAAACACAAAGCATACCAAATTGCCAAAGAAATCTAGAGAAAAAGAAGAACAAAGCTGAAGGTATCGCATTCCCTGAACTTCAGACTATGCTACAAAGTGACAGTAAAATAGCATGGCACTGGTACAAAAACAGACACTTAGATGAATGTGACAAAATAGAGAGCCCAGAAATACACCCATATACCTATGGTCAATCAATATATGATGAAAGAGGCAAGAATATGCAATGGAGAAAAGACAGTCTCTTCAATACAGGTGCTGGGAAAATTGGATAGCTACAAATAAAAGAAAGATTAGAACAATTCCTCAGACCATATATAAAAATAATCTCAAAATGGTTTAAAGACCTAAATGTAAAACCTTAAGCCATAAAACTCATAGAAGAGAACATAGGCATAATATTCTTTGATGTAAATTGTAATAATATTTTCTTGGATCAGTCTCCTGAGGCAAAAGAAATAAAAGTAAAAATAAACAAATGAAACCTAATTAAACTTAAACATTTTTGCACAGCAAAGGAAACTATGGACAAATTGAAAAGACAACCTACTGAATGAGAGAAAATATTTGAAAATGTTATGATTGACATTTTTAATATCTAAAAATCTATCAACAATCCACACAACTCAATGTCAAAAAAACAAACAGCCCTATTAAAAAATCGGCAGAAGAGCTAAACAGACATTTTTGCATAGAAGATATATATATGGTGAACAGGTACATGAAAGAATGCACAACATCACTAATCATTAGAGAAATGCAAATCAAAAGCATAATGAAATAGCACCTCACACCTTTCCGAATGCCTATCATAAAAATGTCTGTAAATAACAAATGCTGGCAAGGATATGGAGAAAAGGGAACAGTTGTACACTATTGGTGGGAATGTAAATTGGTACAGCCATTGTGGAAAACAGTATGGAGTCTTCTCAAAACAACTAAAAATAGAACTACCGTCAGTCAGTCAGTCAGTGACTAGTCAGCGTGTCTGACTCTTTGTGCCCCCATGAACCATAGCACGCCAGGACTCCCTGTCCATCACCAACTCCTGGAGTTCACCCAAACCCGTGTCCATTGAGTCAGTGATGCCATCCAACCATCTCATCCTCTGTCGTCCCCTTCTCCTCCTGCCCTCAATCTTTCCTGGCATCAGGGTCTTTTCAAATGAGTCAGCTCTTTGCATCAGGTGGCCTAAGTATTGGATTTTCTGCTTCAACATCAGTCCTTCCAATGGACACCCAGGACTGATCTCCTTTAGGATGGACTGGTTGAATCTCCTTGCAGTCCAAGGGACTCTCAAGAGTCTTCTCCAACACCACAGTTCAAAAGTATCAATTCTTCAGCTCTCAGCTTTCTTCACAGTCCAACTTTCACATCCATACCTGACTACTGGAAAAACCATAGCCTTGACTAGACGGACCTTTGTTGACAAAGTAATGTCTCTGGTTTTCAATATGCTGTCTAGGTTGGTCATAACTTTCCTTCCAAGGAGTAAGCGTCTTTTAACTTCATCATGGCTACAGTCACCATCTGCAGTGATTTTGGAGCCCAGAACTACCATATAATCAGTCAATTCCACTATTGGATGTATATACAGAAACAGTGAAAACATTGCTTTGAAAAGATACATGCACCCCAGCATTCACAGAAGTATTATTTACAGAAATGAAAGTATTATAGCCAAGAAATGAAAGTAACCCTGTTTTCATGAACACACAAGCTAATAAAGAAGATAAAGATATTGGAAGTTATAAGTATTACTTAGTTATAGAGTATACTCAGCCATACAAAGAATGAAATCCTGCCATTTACAACAATGTGGATGGACCTGGAAAGGATTATGTTTAATGAAATAAGTCAGACAGAGAAAGACTGGATGTTATCATTTATATGTGAAATACAAAAAATAAAATAAATGAGTGTATATAACAAAATAGAAACAGACTCACATATTGAGAACAAACTAGTGATTACCAGTGAGTGAGGAGAGAGAAAGGAAGAAGGGGCAAGATAGGGCTAGAGGATTAAGAGATGCAAATTACCATGTGCACTATGCTTCATTAAAAAATAAAGATTTCTTGTTTCAGCAACTTTCAAATATGCAATAGAGTATTATTTACTATAATTGCCATTGTACTTTATGATGAATGAATGGAAGTTGCTAAGTCGTGTCCGACTCGTGACCCCATGGACTGTAGCCCGCCAGACTCCTTTGTTCATGGAGTCCCTTCACCATGCATTTCACCCACTCTCCAGTTCCTGCCCCAGGCAACCACCAATCTGTTCTGTGTATTTATGAGCTTTTTTTTTTTTTTTTTTTTAGATTCTACATATAAGTGAGATTGTATGATATTTTTCCTTTGTTTGACTTGGTGGTGGTGATTTAGTCTCTAAGTCGTGTCCGACTCTTGCAATACCATGGATTGTAGCCCATCAGACTCTTCTGTCCATGAAATTATCCAAGCAAGAAGACTGGAGTGGGTTGCCATATCCTTCTTCAGGGTATATTCCCGGCCTAGGGATCGAACTTGCATCTCCTGCATTGCAGGTGAATTCTTCACCACTGAGCCACCAGGGAAGCTTGTCTGACTTATTCTAGTGTAATTTCCCCAAGGGTTGCAAATGGCAGGATTTGTTTCTTTTTTATGAATGAATTATGTTCTACTGTCAATAGCATTACTTTTATAAGCCAAGTAAGTGTGCATTATATGGTCAACTAATTATCCTGCATGACATCAAAGTATATCTTTAGATCTTTTACAATAAAAAGATCATTTCAGCTCTAAAAGACCACCATGCTTCCTTATAATATCTCTGTAGGTAAAATAGTTATATGAGTATATGGGTAATAGGACTTACTCAGATGATGTGGTCTCTGTGTCTTTCACTAGTTCTATCTTCTCCATTCTGGGACTTTTACATAATCAGGCAAGCAGGTTTCGGATAAGATCCTGTTAGCATTTTATTATTCTTTCTCTGGAAGATTCAAGGGTTTCCCAGGTGGCACTAATGGTAAAGAAGCCACCTGCCAATGCAGGAGACTTAAGAGACTCAGGTTCAATCCCTGGGTTGGGAAGTTCCCCTGGAGGAGTGCACGACAACCCACTCTGGTATTACTGCATGGGGAATCCTATGGATGGAGGAGCCTGGTGGGCTACAGCTCATAGCAACACACAGAGTTGGACATGACTGAAGCAATTTAGTACACACATGGAAGATACAGACTAAGGGAAAATAGTTTCCTATTTATCTCAAAATTTCCAATCTAATACTGAACTTGGCTGAAGATGGAAACAATTTAGAGGTATTAGAGTCTTTTCCTCTGTATTCTTAGATGGATCTTATATTCAAGGAGCTAAAACAGAAATTAAAATAGAAATGTGATAGGTCTTTGATATTTAATTGCAGATTAAAGTGGAGTTCTGAATCTCTGAACTGGTTAATTTTCATTTCTGTACTTCAGTTTTAACTTTCAGTGGAGGAAAGGTGACACATAATATGGCTTGAACTATGTGTTCTCTTCTGGGCTTTCCTCCAGATAATGAAGAACAGCAAATAGCTCATCTGATCTCACACTCTGATAGAGATGATACACACTGCCTTGTAGTCTAAACATTGATATGCAGAGCTGTAATTACATCTGACGGGTAGGCAGACCAGTTGTCTTTGTCTTCAATCTCTCCTGCTGTATTGCTGTGAAGTGCTGTCACAATGACTGATAGAAGGATTGAAGTTGTAAATTCAGGCCAATGATTCAGTTATACAAGCAGAAATGGTATCTTACTTGTAAAGCAATCCCTATGTGTAAGTAGAATAGAAAACCCCACACATAAGAATGGTTTCCAGCATGTGAAGGAGGACAGCTTCAGTGCCTTCCAGAATATCTTTCTTATTCTCTTCAGGATTCCCAAAATTACACAGATGAAACTACAGTCTTTCACTCAAGCCTAAGTAATGATGCAGACAACTTGAATGGGTACCATGTTAAGGTCAAAGGGCCATGAAGGGGGTTTTGAGATAGTAGAGAAGAATACTGACCTGTCAGACACTTGCAAGAGGGAAAATGAAATTATCAGAGTAAGTGAAAAAGGGCACTGAAGAAGAAAAAAATTCCTCCATCATAATTTAGTCTTGGATTGATGGTATGGTTTTTGTCCAAGTAGCTGGGTGCCCTATGAGTTTAGCTGTCTATATGTATCTTTGGTTTTATGTTGTTGCTTTCTTTAAATTGTATAACATGTAACCAATAGAAAAAACATTAGAAATTTTTACTACATTTTCAATTTTGTCTATTACCACCAGTTTATTTGTTTCCAGAATGTTTTCTATTAAGGAGGAGTCCTACTAAATATAATAAAGTAGTATAACTTGCAAACATTTGACAAAATTGCTACCTGGCTAGTTCTGGCTGTCTTTCTAAAGCTCTTACATTGTCGTGACAGAATAAAAATATGGGATCATAGAATCATATGTCTTTTAGAAGATAAAGTAAATTCACTGAGCTTTTTATCCAGAGATACTTTTTACTCCACCACAGAGGTAGCTTGAATTGATGAAACCAGTTGGTTGGGAAACATATGTTTTATTTCCTGCTGCACAATCTTTATTTCTACATTTAAGCTGTTTTACCTTAATTGAAAAATGGAAATAATATCAGCTATTCCTCAAGTAAAAATGATGTTATAATCATTAGGATGATTAAAAAAAATATGGAATAATTGTAAGGATTTCTAGAATGGCAGAGTAAGGAGCTTGTAGTCTTTTTCCTTAGCAAACAGCAGTTTAACTGATCAAAATGATTAAAAAATGAAAGTTCATTTAAGACATGTAGAGAATGGAAAAATATTAAAATCTACAAAAGAGGGGATATATGTATATGGATAGCTGATTCACTTTGCTGTACAGCAGAAACTAGCAGAACACTGTATTAATAAAGCAACTATATGCCAATAAAAGTTAAAAAGAGAAAATCTACTAGATCTTAGGAAGAATAGAATTGTGGCATTGAAGTAATGTCTTGTTCCCTGACACAGCTGTCCACCTGCACTCTAGCCATGTTATAAAAACTCTGTCCCAGCTGTGCACAGTCAAGAAGACTCTTTCCTTCCAGCCCCCTGCTTGGGCTAAAGTTTAACCCCTGGAGGAAGAGGCTGCCACTTATCATCCTTCACGGCTTCAGTTGTAGGCACACGGAGAGATTTGGTTCTCTCTTTTTTCCACCTAGGTACTTCTCAAAGAGAAGAGCCCTACTCTCACCTGATCCCAACATTCTTATGAAAATGCAAGAGACCCAGAATAGCCAAAACAATTTTGTAAAGGAATTCTAGAGCATTAACAGTTCATGATTTTAAAACTTACCACAAAACTACAATAATCAAGGCAATGTGGTTCTGGCATATGGATAGATATATGGACCAACGGAATAGAACTGAGAGTTCAGAAATAAAGTCTTATATTTATAGTCAACTGATTTTTGACAAGGTTGCTAAGACAATTCAATCAGAGAAAGAATAATTTTGAACAAATAGTGCTGAGAAACTGGATTTCCGCATGCAGAAAAATGAAGTTGGACCCCTATTTCATACCATACACAAAAACAACACAAAATGGGTTGTATACCTGAATATACAAATTTAAATTATAAAACTCTTAGAAGAAGTTATAGGGGGAAATTTTCATGACCTTGGGTTAGGGAATGGTTTCTTTTCTAGAACACTAAAAGCACAAATGACAAAAGAAAAAAACATAAGCTGGACTACATCAAAATTTAATTTTTTTGTGCTGAAAATAATGCCATCAAGATAGTGAAAATACAATCTACAGGATGGGAGAAAATTTCTGCAAATCAATTATGTAATATGAGACTTATATCCAGTATACATAGAACTCATAATTTAATCATAGAAGTCTCAGTAAGCCAATTAAAAAATGGACACAGCATCTGAATAGTCATTTATCCAAAGAAGATTCATGGTCAGTAAGCACTTGAAGTAATGCTCAGTAGCATTAGTCACTAGAGAAATGCAAATCGAAACTCCAGTGAGATAAGACTTCATAGTTAAAAGATGACTATAATAAAAAGACAACTGCAAATCTTGGTGAGAATGTGAAGAAATTGGAACCCTCATATGTTGCTAGTGGGAATGTAAAAAAGTGTAGCTCTTTGGAAAAGTCTGGCATATCCTCAAAATATTAAGCACAGGGTTCTTGTATGGCTTAGCAATTCCCTTTTTTTTTTTTTTTTTTAATTATGGACCCAAAGTCTTTCCAGGTGGTGCTAGTGGTAAAGAACCCACCTGCCATTGCAGGAAATGAAGAAATGTGGGTTGGATCCCTGGGTCTGGAAGATCTCTTGGAGGAGACAATGGCAACCCATTACAGTATTCTTGCCTAGAGAATCCCATGGACAGGGGAGCCTGGCTGGCTACAGTCCATGGGGTCGCAGAGAGTCAGACATGACTGAAGTGACTTAGCATGCATGCACATGGACCCAAATTAAATGAAAACATATATTCACATAAAAAAAGCCTGTACATGAATTTCAGAGCAACATTATTCATAGTAGTCAAAAAATAGAAATTCAAACATCTATTCACTGATGAATGGGAAATAAAATGTGCATAGCCATATACCAGAATATTATTCAGCAGTAAAAAGAAATAAAACACTAATATATGATGCAAAATGGATGAAACCTGAAAACATGCAAAGAGAAAAAAAAAAGTCACAAAATACCACATATTATATGATCCCATTCCTATGAAATATCCAGAATAGGCAAATCTGTGGAGGTTGGAAATGGATTTGTGGTTATCTGAGTCTGAGAGTGGAGTGGGTGGAAAATAGTGAGGATAAGATAGGCTTTTCTTTTTTTTTTCCAGAGGGAGAAAAATGTTTTAAAATGATGATGATGGTTGTATAATGCTATGACTGTAAACATTGAATTAAAAACTTTAAATGGATAAATTATATGTTTGTTAATTATATCTCAAGAAAACTTCTTAAGTAAAAATTGTTAACATTTAAAAAACATTTATATAAAACACTTAAGCTTTTCATATTAGTGCGCTTTTTGATAATTATGTTTATCTTACCTCAAGGAGAAAGGGCAAAGCCATTTTTCTTTCAAAAACAATTTTTGTTTCCATAAAGTAATTTTAAGTGACTAAACAATTATCTTAAAGAAGTTATTTAAAACCTTACGGTTTCCCTCCTTTGGAAGATTTCATATTTTAATGAGAGAATCAGTTCAGTTCAGTTCAGTCACTCAGTCATGTCTGACTCTTTGCGACCCCATGAATCGCAGCACGACAGGCCTCCCTGTCCATCACCAACTCCCGGAGTTCACTCAGACTCACGTCCATTGAGTCAGTGATGCCATCCAGACATCTCATCCTGTGTCGTCCCCTTCTCTTCCTGCCCCCAATCCCTCCCAGCATCAGAGTCTTTTCCAATGAGTCAACTCTTCACATGAGGTGGCCAAAGTACTGGAGTTTCACCTTTAGCATCAGTCCTTCCAAAGAAATCCCAGGGCTGATCTCCTTCAGAATGGACTGGTTAGATCTCCTTGCAGTCCAAGGGACTCTCAAGAGTCTTCTCCAACACCACAGCTCAAAAGCAACAATTCGTCTGCACTCAGCCTTCTTCACAGTCCAATTCTCACATCCATACATGACCACAGGAAAAACCATAGCCTTGACTAGACGGACCTTAGTTGGCAAAGTAATGTCTCTGCTTTTGAATATGCTATCTAGGTTGGTCATAACTTTTCTTCCAAGGAGTAAGCGTCTTTTAATTTCATGGCTGCAGTCACCATCTGCAGTGATTTTGGAGCCCCCCAAAATAAAGTCTGACACTGTTTCCACTGTTTCCCCATCTATTTCCCATGAAGTGATGGGACTGGATGCCATGATCTTTGTTTTCTGAATGTTGGGCTTTAAGTCAACTTTTTTTTTCTGCTTTCAAAATGTCTTATTCTTATTTTCTATGAAAGTATACATTTACAATATGATCAATATCTAGAAATCAACATTCCCTGATTTATCTTTAGATTGACCTAAAATTTTATTTTATTATTTTGCTCTTTATTTTTTATTTATTTTTTTATTTTTTTACTTTACAATACCGTATTGGTTTTGCTATACATTGACATGAATCCTCCACGGGTGTACATGAGTTCTCAATCCTGAACCCCCCCCCCTCCCATCACCCTCTCCATATCATCTCTCTGGCTTATCCCAGTGCACCAGCTCCAAGCATCCTGTATCCTGTATTGAACCTAGAGTGGTGATTCATTTCTTACATGATAGTATACACATTTCAATGCCATTCTCCCAAATCATCCCACCCTCTCCCTCTCCCACAGAGTCCAAAAGTCTGTTCTATACATCTGTGTCTCTTTTGCTGTTTCGCATACAGGGTTATCATTACCATCTTTCTAAATTCCATATATATGTGTTAGTATACTGTATTGGTGTTTTTCTTTCTGGCTTACTTCACTCTGTATAATCGGCTCCAGTTTCTTCCACCTCATTAGAACTGATTCAAATGTATTCTTTTTAATGGCTGAGTAATACTCCGTTGTGTATATGTACCACAGCTTTCTTATCTAAGCCAACTTTTACACTGTCCACTTTCACTTTCATCAAGAGGCTTTTTAGTTCCTCTTCACTTTCTGCCATAAGGGTGGTGTCATCTGCATAGCTGAGGTTATTGATATTTCTCCCAGCAATCTTGATTCATAAGTCTGTGGTAAATGGGAGGGACTGGGGGCAGGAGGAAAAGGGGACGACAGAGGATGAGATGGCTGGATGGCATCACTGACTCAATGGACGTAGGTTTGAGTGAATTCCGGGAGTTGATGATGGACAGGGAGGTCTGGCGTGCTGCGATTCATGGGGTCACAAAGAGTCGGACATGACTGAGTGACTGAACTGAACTGAACTGAAATGTATGAAAAGAAACAAATCCATTTTTATTTTATAGAATTTTTTTCTAAAAAGCATCTACATCTGTGCAACTTGGTAGAAAACAGATTGTATTACCTATGACATTTCAGTGAACAGACTTTTCAACTCTTTTTTTGAGAATATGAGTAACTTTCATCCTGTAACAGCTTTATAATTTTAAATTCCAAAGTTACATTTTTACAATAGCTCAAATTGGCTAAAAAGTTAAAAACAAAATGTAAATTATAATTCTGTTGAATTTACAAAGTTAATTCTTATAAATTTTGCCTCTCATTTCCATTCTAAGACCAAATACCGCTTTTGAAGAAAGATGATCAAAAATAAGAGTTTGGGCTTCCCTGGTGGCTCAGATGGTAAAATATCTGCCTGCAAAGTAGGAGACATGAGTTCGATCCCTGGGTCAGGAAAATCTCCTGGAGAAGGGATTAGAAACCCATTCCAGTATTCTTGTCTGGAGAATTCCATGGACAGAGGAGCCTGGCAGGCTGCAGTCCAAGGGATCACAAAGAGTTAGACATGACTGAGCACCTTCCACTTTGGTATTAAAATATAACAGTATAGCACAGGGAACTCTACTCAGTATCTTGTAATAACCTATAATGGAAGAGTAATAAAGAATATGTTTATATATGTTTGTGTAACTTACTTTTCTGTACACCTGAAACTAAGACACTGTAAATCAACTATACTTCAATAAAAATAAAAAAAACTAAAGATTACCTAAAATAGAATAATAAAATCTATAGATACTTTTAATATGCACTGTTTTACTCCATCTAACTCTGATGTCTCCTCAATCTAAAGAGAGTTCATTGAAATTTTCACTATTAAAGAGGTTTGGTTGTAGATTGTAGGCCTGTTCAGAGCTTCTCTTTGCCTCATTTTGCTGTGTCCTGCTGGTCAAGATAGCTTTTAGAGTAACAGTTGGCAAACTTTTTCTGTAAAGGATCAGATAGTAAATTTTTTAGCTTTGTGGGCCATAAGGTCTTCGTGACAGCTACTCAGTGTGGCTTTGTAGTGTAGAAGCAGCTGTGGACAATCTATAAGTGAATGGGAATGGCTGTGTTCTAATAAAACCTAATTTATAAGAACAGACAAGAAATGGCTATGTTGTAATAAAACCTAATTTACAAGAACTCTCAATTCTATTCCATTGGTCCATTGTTTGACAACCTGCTTTAGAGTTTAATTTGCTCGGAACTCAATAATACCTTCTTGTTTTAATTGCTCTTGGCTAGAAATTTAGATGTATTTTATCAGGAAGGATGATTGACTCCTTTGAATATGGGACAGGGGGATGGCCTTATGATATTCATCAGTTAGGAACATCTGTGGATGAAACCTAAATGTATACTGACAAGGAACTGGAGGTAGAATAAAGATTCTTTAAATTAGGCAGAGATAGCCATAGTAGGGTTATTATGGGAAAATCAAGAAAGTGTGGGGACAACTGAAACCAACATATGAGCCAGCAATCCCACTCCTAGACATATACCTGGAGAAAACCATTATTCCAAAAGATACATGCCACCCCAATGTTTGTATCAACATTATTAAGTAGTCAAGACATGGAAGCATCCTAAATGTCCACTGACAAGAGGAATGGATAAAGATGTGGTAGCTACCTATATCTATATCTATGTCTATATCTATGTCTATATCTATATCTATCTATATCTATATCTATATCTGTATCTATATCTATCATCTGTGCAATGGAATGGGCTTCCCTGGTGGCTCAGATGCCAAAGAATCTGCCTGTAATGCAGGAGACCTGGGTTTGATCTCTGGGTCAGAAAAGTTTCCGGGAGGTGGAAATGGAAACCCACTCCAGTTACACTTGCCTGGAGAATCCCAGGGACAGAGGAGCCTGGTTGGCTACAATCTATGGGGTCGCAGAGTCAGACACAACTGAGTGACTAAGCACACATACAATGGAATATTTCTTGGCCATAAAAAAAGAATGAAATAATGCCATCTGCAGTGACATGGACGGATCTAGAGATTATTTACTAAGTGAAGTATGTCAGACAGAGAAAGACAAATGTATGTTATAGCTTAAATGTAGAATTAAAAAAATGATACAAATGAACTTATATATAAAACATAAATAGACCCACAGACATAGAAAACAAATTTATGGTCACCAAAGGGGAAAGGTTGGGGGGTGGTAAATTAGTAGTTTGGGATTAACATATACACATTTGTACACAGTTGTGTACAAATGTGTATATACATCTGTGGGTCTATTTATGTTTTTTATATAAGTACATTTGTATCACTTTGTATTCTTTTCCAGCCGAGCCACAAGGGAAGCCCAAGAATACTGGAGTGGGTAGCCTACCCCTTCTCCAGTGGATCTTCCCCACTCAAGAATCGAACTGGGGTCTCCTGCATTGCAGGTGGATTCTTTACCAACTGAACTATCAGAGAAGCCCTACTCTATATAAACTCGATAACAAAGACCTATCATATAGCACAGAGAACATCACTCAATATTTTGTAATATTGAGCTTCCTTGATAGCTCAGTTGGTAAAGAATCCACCTGCAATGCAGGAGACCCTGGTTTGAATCCTGGGTGGGGAAGATTCGCTGGTGAAGGGATAGGCTACCCACTCCAGTATTCTTGGGCTTCCCTTGTGGCTCAGCGGATAAAGAATCCTCCTGCAACATGGGAGACCTGGGCTTGATCCCTGGGTTGACAAGATTCCCTGGAGAAGGGAATAGCTACCGACTTCAGTATTCTGGCCTGGAGAATTTCATGGACTGTATAGTCCATGGGGTTGCAAAGAGTTGGACATGACTGAGCAACTTTCACTTTCACTTTATAAAGGAAAGAATCTTAAAATCACTGAATCAATTTTCTGTATACTTGAAACTAACACAGCATTGTAAATCAACTAAACTTCAATTAAAATAAATGTTAATGAGCATTAGTAATACCTACTTCAAGTGGTATAAAAATTTTTAAATTAAAACATATAATAAAAGGAAATTATATTAAAGAGGTGAAAGATTTTGGAAAGTTTGTTATAGAATGCAAGTTCCAGGGTACACAGTAGATGAGATTGAAGAAGAGCAGTGAAAGAGTGTGTTAGAGAAGATAGGTGCCTATCAGACTTGGGATGATGCATGGGGAATATGAATAGCTCAAAGGGCCTAGATTAGAATATTGATTTAGGAATATAGGAATTATATTCAAGAAACAATCAACTGGTCATCGGCTTGCCAAAGATCAAATATCCTCGCTTCTCAAATTTGTGCTTCAAAGGATGGACAGATCCACTGCAAATGTTGTAAGGCATAGTAGTGGGTGGGATATTTTCAATATGGTTCATAGTAATTATACAACAGATAGCTCAGGAGTGCTTTGTTCTTATAATCTTTTCAACATATTTATTTGTATTCTGTATTTCTAATTCACAACTGCATACATTTTAACTGCATTCACATCTGCATTCACTTATTTTAACTCTATTATTTTAAAATTCAGTCTTTTAGTTTCATAATTTTTATTCCTACATTAATTTTTCTATATTATTCTATGTTTTGAACTTTCCTTTATTGAGTTTCTTAGTACCAATAACCATACTTCCTAGAAGAACTTATTTTCTCCCCTTTTCAATGACTCTGGAGAAATTCCCTTTCAAGAAACCAGGAAGAGTGAAGTATATTATATTTTGGCTAATCTCACTTTGAAGGGGTATACAGACATAAGGAAAATAAAGAAATTGAATCATAAAGGATGGCTAACTTCTAAAGAATTAGAATATAATTACTTTAAACCAATCTAGCCTCAAATGTAAGCCTTTTGGTTTGGAAATACACTTCATGAGAAGTTTAGACTTTAAGAAAAGTAATAGGAGAAAAGAACAGTTTTGTGGGTCATATGATTGTGATACTGTCATCTAAGTCTTTGAAAACCAATCCTGCCCTACAATTCCAAAGATAATTGTATGTGGCCTACCCCACACTTAATTTAGTACTTTAGAGTTTCTAAAGTGATTTTCAACTGTGACAATGTGCCATTTTGAGGCTGTCATATTGTTAAATGTTAAAATATAGAGTATGTGAAAATCGAATGGCTTCTAAACTGTGTGCATTTTCAATATGCCTTGATAAAAAATAATTTCATTGTTTTAAAATCCATTAGAATAATGGATATGAATGACTTATGACATTAATTTTTTTCTATATCCACTTTATTCTACAACTCTATAACCCATATCAGTAACCCTGAAGGTTCAACATATTAAAAAGGCTTGCTGATTGGGGATAACATTATGGCTAGCAGTGAACAATGAAGCTGAGAAGGATGTAGGGCATATTAGTAGATTAGTAAAGTACATAACAGAAGTATGAAACTACTCAAGAGACTGAAGTCTGTGAATTTAGAAAGTTTCCTAAATTACAAGAGGAAAATGGTGGAAATCAGCTGGACAAGTAGAAATACTTCAGTTGTTTTTTATATTTGAAACCAACTCAATATGACTGCCTAATTGAAACAGAATTTGGTGTCTTGTCTTCTGATACCACAGAAACTTGATGAGAAGTTCTTGGAAAAGGGTTAGACAGCATTTAATACATAAACTTTCACCTAAGTATTTAGTATGTAGGATGCTTGGAATGCAGCTCTAGTTCTGCCACTTTGTATATCTCACTAGGGAATTGGGTGATAACAGGTACAGCCTTTCCTTCAACACTCTATGTGCTTCTACTCCATTTATTGGATAAGTAAACTGTGATAGGCATTGTGCTACCTAGGAATACTGCATTCATTTCCAAAGCAACAAAACATATCATTGAACACATGGCGCCAGTCACTTTCAGTTAAAAGGACTTTATAAGGTAGATGGTACCCCATTTCCCTCCCTTCCTTCCTCCCTCTCTCTTTCTCTCTCTCTCACACACATACACAGAAACAGAGTTATAGGCAGAGCTATGCTATTTTTCCCATGCAATCTGCATGATTTATAGGAAAATATTATAATGAGACATTGTTGCTCAGTCTTCAAGGTATGAGAATTTATGTAGTATTGGCTTTGTATTCTGTACTTTTAAAAATGGGAAAGGATATCATCAATCATCCTATCTTCATTTGAATAGTCATTAAAGATGCTATCTGAGGTGCCTGCCACAATTACCAGGTGCAGAGTGGGCCTAGTGACTATACTTAAACAATATTACTACTTAGCTTGTATCTACACACTGTGCTGCTCTGACAGCAGCTGCAATATACTCTGTTCATATATGTGGTGATTCATCATTATTTTTGATATCATGCCAGCTTGGCTGTGATGTGCATCACATCTGTCCCAGTAAGCTTATTTATGAGTCATAATCTTGTGCTTTTACATTAGGTTCATTTTGACTTGAAGGAATTCTAGAAACTTCTTGTGTTATTTATGGTTGATCCTAAATGAGAAGCAATGTTTTAGTTTGGGTTTAGTTTGGAATAAATTGATGCTCCGGATTTGCATCTTAATAATGTTTTTACCACTTTTTATTTTTACCTCTTGTTAACAGTTTTATTCATTCTTCTTTTTGTCCCAGAGAAGAGTTTAGGGACAACGTTTTGCATTGTGTTTTAATAAAAGGTTTTGTGGACAATTTCCTCAATATGTTCTGGTATTAATGCATAGTTGGTAGCTGTAGTAGTACTGTATGAAAGTGAAAGGGAAGTCACTCAGTTGTGTCCGACTCTTTGCGACTCCATGATCGGTACCTTACCAGGCTCCATGGTCCATGGGATTTTCCAGGCAAGAATACTGGAGTGGGCTGCCATTTCCTTCTCCAGGGGATCTTCCCAACCGAGGGATCAAACCCGGGTCTCCTGCATTGCAGTCAGAAGCTTTACCATACTGTATAGAACTCTGCAAAAACTCTCCATGATTAACTGCACACTGTATGCTCACTTTCATGCACCTGGCCAAGGTTCTATATGCATGGCTTCATGGTTTTGGCTATCGTCCTCTGCCTACTGACTTGGAAAATGGAGGAGATGAAAAAGTTCGGGGAGTTTTCTTTTGGGACCCGTTGGGTCAGGCCCTGTCCTCCCTCTCCACTGCTCTCTGGTCCCACTTGAAGAGCCTCTAGGATATACAAGTTTGGGAGAGATGTGATGGTGCTTTTCCAAATTGCTCATGATATGAATATGGCCATGGAGTAGGACTTGCTTCAGTGCAAACAATCCTTGGTGCTGAGAATTTGCCAACAAGTCTGTGAATAGTAATAAAAATGACACTGATGATAATGGCATTTCTTGAATGATTACTTCTATGTGTTGCTTGGTATGTATTAATTTAACACATATCACACATAAACAAATGTTATGACAAATGTAGTATCTTGATCTCCATTTTGCAGATGAGAAACTAGAAGCACTTGCTTTTTAAAGAACTTGTTTATAATCACCATGTAGTAAGTGCCTGCACAGGGATTTGAACAGAGGCAGCCAGGGAAAGTGGCAGCAGGATACAACCTTATTCAGAGGAACCCAAGGATCCCTTCTATGATCTTTGCTTCCTGCCTTCTGTAGTCCTGCTGCTCTAAGCCCAGTTTGTGAGCTGGTGCCTGATTTGCCTGCTTCTCTGGTTATAGGTTCTTCTCCTGCCCCTTACTTTTTGGGTCATGTCATTTCTAGGTCTAGCCTCAGGTCTAGGGCCACCACTTGCCCATTTAATGCCTTTGTTGAATTATAAGAGATTCTCTTGCTTAAGTAAAATTACTTTCTATGATTGTACAACCTGGGGAGCCCTTATGAGGCAGCAGTGTTGGCTGTGTACACACCACTCTCATGCCCACATACACCCCTGTAATGTCAGTGTATACACCATTAATAAGGCACACATTCTTGATACCGCCACCATCCCCTTCCCAGCACCCTTTGAAGGTTAGAAATTGGGTTCTGAGACTCAGGGCAGGTGAGGGCTGGCCAGAGCTCAGTTATGTGCATGCTTATATGTATGCAAAAGTGTTAGTCATTCAGTTGTGTCTGACTCTTTGTGACCCAACGGACTGTAACCTACCAGGCTCTTCTGTCCATGGAATGCTCCAAGAAAGAATACTTGAGTGGGTAGCCATTCTCTTCTCCAGGGGATCTTCTTACCCAGGGACAGAACCTAGATCTCCCACATTGCAGACAGATTCTTTACTCTCTAAGCCACCAGGGAAGCCCATTTATATGTATATGAATATGCACACACAAATTCACACACACATGTTTGTGTATGTGTAGGTGTATATGTGTGAGAACTCAAGTGTGCACAGCTTTAAGAGCCAGTGCTCATGTAGGAGAGCTTGCTTTTCACCTTCCTAGATGTATCTGGAAACCTCACGATCCCTGCTTCTGCTCTAACACACTCATGCAAGTTAACAGAAGTCTAAGATGAAAGGGAGGCAGTGCCTTTGACTAAGGCACTACCTGAATGCTTATCTACCAGACTCTTTACTGCCCTAACTCTGGGGAGCATTCCCTTGTGCAGCATAGAAATAGAGTCTGTGGCCTACTGGTTACATAGTTATTCTTAAAATATAATTTGTCACCATCACTATTATTATCATAAATAATTCAATTTATGTAGGAACTATGTCAAACTTAGACAGCCTATTAAAAAGCAGAGTCATCATTTTGCCGACAAAGGTCCATATAGTCAAAGCTATGGTTATTTCAGTAGTCATGTATGGATGTGAGAGTTGGATCATAAGCTGAGCACCAAAGAATTGATGCTTTCAAATTGTGGTGCTGGAGAAGACTCTTGAGAGTCCCTTGGACAGCAAGGAGAGCAAACCAGTCAATCCTAAAGGAAATCAACCCTGAATATTCATTGGAAGGGCTAATACTAAAGCTGAAGCTCCAATACTTTGGCCACCATATGTGAAGAACTGACTCATTGAAAAAGATCCTGATGCTGGGAAAGATTGAAGGCACGAGAAGAAGGAGGTGACAGAGGATGAGATGGTTGGATGGCAACACTAACTCAATGGACATGAGTTTAAGCAAACTTAAGGAGACAGTGAAGGACAGGGAAGCCTAGTGTGCTGCAGTCCATGGGGTTGCAGAGTCACACATGGCTTAGTGACTGAACAACAATTATACATATATCACATCACTTAATTTCCAAAATAGTCCTGTGGCATAGGTGTTATCCTCATATTATAGATGAGAAAATTGAAACCCAGGGAGGTGCTATGACTCCTCCAAAGTTGCACAGTTAGGGAATAGTGGAGCACTGGTTGGGATTGAGGTTATTTTGACACCGAAACCTGTGGTTTTAAAAACTATACAAAGCTGCCTCTCAATAGGATGGTCACAATAATGTACACAAATCCGTGTCTAACTTCCATTTAAATTCTCTTTGCACAAATTCCCAGGAAGATTTTTGTTTGTTTTATTGCATTTTTGGGGTCAATCTAAGAGATAGAATGACTAGTTTTCCATTTTCCAAAACAAGTCAGTACAAATACAGGATGAAAGTAATCAATATCTATTCATATGATTTCAAATAAAAAATAACTACTGTGCTCTGAATATTAACTCTTTTAAAACAACAAAGCAATTTTGTTTTGTTAATAAGCAAAGACATTTATTGGGTAAGAAAAATGTTAATTTCTCGTATCTCCTTCAGACAGACAGTGTAATCATGCCTGGATAACAAATTTTAACTGCATATATTACCTCTAGTGGCTTCCCTGGTAGCTCAGCTGATAAAGAATCCACCTGCAATGCAGGAGACCCTGGTTTGATTCCTAGGTTGGGAAATTCCTCTAGAGAAGGGAATGGCTCCCCACTCTATTATACTGGCTTGGAGAGATCCATGGACAGAGGAGCCTGGCAGGCTACAGTCCATGGTGTCATAAAGAGTAGGACATGACTGAGTGACTTTCACTTTTACATTACCTCATAACAGCCCCCCTTTTCTAATTTATTTTTGCCTACAGTCTTGTTACATTACCTTATCACGCTGCTCATCACCTTTATCCACTGTAGTTCACATTTTACACATATGTGCAAGCTAAATTTTAAAATTTATTATGATTTTACTTGCACAAGTTACAGATCTTTTCCCAGACTCACCTCCATTTAAACTTTGTCTTGAGGTGCTTTTCCTCTCATCTTTTAATTTTTGCCTCCTATTTACCTATTCAAGTTTCCCCCACTAACTTAAATTTGCTGCTAATTCCTTAGCCACTAATTTCTGAAACTAAAACCCATTTCAAACTCAGGCATTCATTTACAATCTAAAGTTACTGAAATAATCATAAAGAAAAGGACAAGCCCAACTTAAACCAATGGATATTTCTTGAGTTCCATACGGAAACAGTAGAAGCTAAGTACTATCTGAGAAAGAATAAACAAATGATCAAGGGGCTGAAGTCAGGTGGGGAACTGATGACTTCAGTGATTAAGCTTTACAAGGAGCCATAAATCATGGAGATGATCAGATGTTCCTAGAAGTGGGAGTGTGGGTTGGATATGTGATTAATGACATCAAGCAATTCTATGTTGTTAGGACTCAGAAAATTAGATGTATAACCTATGCAAAGTAATCTCTAGAGGTGAAATTGTAAAGAGTTAAGAGAGGGGGTCAGCTGAGAAAGACATATGATGTAATGACCATAGGAAACACAGTGAAGCTAATAGAGGCAGAGAAGCTGCTGGCTAAGCATTTCCACTTCTCTTTCTGGTGCAGGTGTTGTGTTTGGTGGCAGGAGTCACCATATATGACGGATACAGACTCTGGAGAAAGGGACTATAAAACAACATAGCTTGATAAACCAAATGGAAGTTTATTGAGAAACTGATTTTATCTTCCAAAAGTGATGCTTTCATTATAAATGTATTTTCTAGATATCTCTATGAGTCATGCAAACAAAGATTTTAAAAACTAGTTAAGCTTGGATAAAATGACTGATAAATTCCAACTCTATAGAATTGGAAGTTAGAAGGGGAAGACTGCTTTACCCATTCTTACTAGAAAAAGATTTGGATAAAGGTATCTATTTTGATAAAGGTAGTTGACAGCTCTTGTCTACTGGGAAATTGACATGATCTGCCTATAGTTTCTAACTGAAAAATATGGCCAATCCAAGAAATTTATGCTATAGTTTAGTTTTCAAGAAAGCATTCTTTTCTTATCATATGACAGTGTATTTTTTCCCCTTTGATGAACATGAGAAATGTGCTATGATACTGTGGTTTAGTCTTGGTGTTGAAATTATAAAGTCAATAGACTGCTAGTCTGACCACTTTTTATCCGAAGTGTTCTGAAAATATTGAAGTGCAAAGAGCTTTCTATGATTGACTGCAGTCTCTCCCCAGAAAAATTTAAGAAGCTGCCACAAAGGAAGAAACAGTTCCCCTCATTGGTTAACAAATACCAATGCCATTATAAATACACATGCGTATTGACCTTTCAGCTTGTTTCCTGGAGTACAAATTCAGTGGGGCCCTCATACTGTTTCACATGCTGTGAAGGTATTTTGGGGTCATTGGAACTCAAATGGGGATATCAATCTACCCAATTCATTTTAGAACCCCTGTATGGAGCCTTGTTTTTGGCTCCTCTGTGGTGCCAGAACAAAGTTCTTGCCAGTCAGCAGGTCTGGGGCTTAAAGATTTCTTCATACTGCAGCTCTGCAAGCCTAAATGAAGAGCAGATTATAGAGTCTTAGACAAATAAAAGGAACACTGAATGGTTATAAAATCTTCCTTTTTGACTTGAAAAACAAATATGCCTGCATTGTCAGGCTGTGTGTACATTGATGCAGGCTTGCATAATACAGCTGCTAAGCTAAAATAACAAAGCAAAAACAAAACCCCAATTATTTTTTTCCATAGAGAGAAAAGACTAATTTTCATTTGTATTATTTTGAAGGACTTAGTTAAATATGGCACTGCCAGTCAAAGCACAAATTGAAAGTTTAGAAAAGTATTTTCAGATTCCTTGTACTAAATTTTACTCTGTATGTTCAGCAGTGGCTGCATAATTATTGCTTCCATGTACTGACATGCCAGAATTACACACTGTGCTATTGTGTTTATACTTTGTATATATTATTTATAATCTTACAACAACCCTTCAAGGAAGACGTTACTTTCCCAATTTTAACAGAAGAAGCAGAATCTAGAAAATATAAATTCTAGGTTCAAATTCTTATTCCCCACATACTCTTGGTATAATCTTTAGGGGGCTTGTTCACCTCTTTGGGCCTCGATTTCATCTCTAAATGTGGACAAAGATGTTATCTATTCATAGTTTTATTTTGGAGATTAAATTCATTAATTATATGAATAGGCGACATATGTAAGAGTATATGGTGAGCATTACATGACATTTTCTATTATTATTATAACAGCACTAATATTTGACTATTTCCTGAACATCTAAAAATTTTTCAGTTTTTCACATTGTTTTGCTTTAGGTTCTGAGATAGCAGAGAATAAAATGAAATTAAAGATACTTGACCTCATGAAGGTTTCATGCTAATAGGGATGGACAATTAAGAAAGACTATCAGTAGAATACATAGCATGGTATATGGTAAAAGTGCAAAAGGGAACAGAGCAGTGAATGAGGACGGGGTTGCAGTTGGGGTTTCTATTTTTAAATATAGTGATCAGAGGAAAACTTTTTGAGAAGAATGTACCTGACTGAAGACTACACGTAAAAAGATGAAGGACTGAGTCACATGGCTATATGGGGGCAGAGCATGCCAGGCCAGGAGGACAGCAAATGCAGAAACTCTGATGTAAAACAGACCTGCCAAGTCTGAGGAGGAACAAGATCCCCAGCAAGGTGGGAACATAAGGCAGTGAGATGACAGGAGATGAGAGTTAGCAAGGAGCTACATTTTAGAGGAACTTGGAGGCCATTGTAAAAATGCTGGCTCTTTAATCTGAGTGGGTTATTCGAGACTTCTCAGCAGAAGAGTGATATGATCTGACTTATAAATTTTCTTAGGATTCCTATGGCTATAGTGTTGGGAATTCACAGAAAGCAGAGAGACCCCTTCAGAGGCCACTGCACTTTTCTAAGCAGGATGTGATGGTGGCGTGGTCCAGAATAGTAGCAGTGGAGCTAGTAAAACATGGTTGGACTCTGGAAATATTTTGAAGATAGAATTGGTAAGATTTGGTGCTGGAAAGGATGGCATGTAAGTGCATATGTGTGTAAGAGAGGGGGCCAAGATGAACTTCAATTTTGGCCTGAGCAACTTGGAAGAATTAAATTGTTTTTCACTAAGAAAGGCTGTGGTAGAGGTTTAGGGAGAAAGACCAATCTGGGAGTTCAGCTGGGGCATTCTACCCTTGAGATGTCCGTTAGACATACATGTGGTGATGCTGAGTGGCAGTTTGAGGTTGAAAGATGAGACCCTGGCTAGAGACTAAATTTGGGAGGCTTCAACAGAGAGACAGTACTTAAAGCCTTGGGTGAAGTCACCAAGGGGTAGGTAGAGAAGGAAGACAGATGAGGCTCAGGGACCAAGGCCTGGGTTATTCCATTACTGAAGTTGGTGAGCTGTGGGGAAACTAGCATGCACACTCAAGAAGTACCTATAAGAAAGTCATGGGGGTGTGGAGTTTTAGAAACCATGTCCAGGAAGGGCTAAGGGGTCAAAGGCTCCTGTTAGGTGAAGCATGATGTGGGTTGAGAGTTGACTCCTGGATTCAAAAATTATGAAGTCATGTTGACAATGATAAGAGTTAGTGGACTTTTTGTGGAGCCATGGTGGCAAAAATTTATTGGAATAAATTTAGAGAAAATAGAGAAAAATTGGAGACTCTTGGCACAGGAACTTCTTTCTAAGTGTTTACTGTAATGTGAAGGAGGGAAAAGGGTCTGTAGTAGGCAGGGCAGGTGAAATCAAGAAACAATTTTTGTTTATTTTTTATGGGAGAAATAATACCAGACCTGTGTGATGATGGAAGAGAGGCACAGGAAGAAAATAACTTAATATGCAAGAGAGAGAAAAAAATCAGTTGGACCAGTATTCAAACAGGCAAGAGGTGGTGGTATCTATTGCAAAGAAGAGAAGTTAACCTTAGCTAGGAAAATGGACAATTAATTCAGGGCAATGAGAGAGAAGGAGAAGAACAGAGGTGGAGAGAAGGGTGGGTATGGTAGTAAAATGTGTTCAAGTCATCTGATTGTTTTATTTTTCTCAGGGAAAATAAGAAAAAGTTCAGGAAAGGATGACCAGCATGTCCTGGGTTTCCTATGATGAAGACATGAAGAGTAATAAAAAGCATCATGAAATTAGTCCTGATGGTCCCAAGGCCAACCTGTACATCAGTGTTGAAGCAGAATGAAAATTTGCCGGTCTTACCTGGAGTGGCAAAGTTTCAGTATTTTCATTTGACACTAGGTAATGAGGTTCTGAAGGACCATGGGATGGGCTTATTGCTAGCACTTGGGAATCCCTCCAAACCCTGTCGATGAAAAGCTGGAGGAGGGAAGAGGGCAATTTTACTTTGATTATGCAGATGTCCTTGTGTGAGGCTTCCTCTTGGCCCCTGTTGATGGAGAGAATTCTCTCCCAGATCATTGCCCCAAAGTTCCTCAATACTTTGTCTTTAAAAACAAAAGCTATAGATCTGAATAAAACTTAAAGGGATTCAAGGAGTAAAGTAACGCTACAATGGTAATATTGAGGAGCCAACATCCAAGGGCTAATGAAGTGTGCAGATCCAGGAAGCTTCTGTTTGGGATTAGCCTCTCATTTGTCCTTATTTGAGTCATAGCATGGGGTCAGTCCTTTTCTATTTCAGTCAAATTGAAATCTCCATCATTTAGAGATTATCCAAACAGGAGAGATAATTTCAAAGACTTTGGGAAATCATTAATGAGCGATTGCAAATTATTCATTGCAAGTAGAAAGGTTTGATTTCACAAGGTAAAGCAGTATTCAAACAATCCATTATTTAAAAGTAAATATAATCAGACTGGTTTTCTTAGGCTGAGCCAGTGTTATTATTTTATAGTCATAGATCTTATAAAATATATTCATTTTATAAAACAGCAAATGTTTTTGTGGGTTTCCATATGGAAATGAATATAACATAATTTGCTTTTTAAAATGAAATTAATCACTACATTATCAGAGACAAGGAAATAGTAATAATAGCGCTCATTTGCACAGGTGCTATATGCTGAATATGTTGTCTTATTCATTCTTTAGAATAGTTCTTGGACCTAGTATTATTAATCCAGTTTTACAGATGAGAAAACATAAGATCAGACGGATTAGTAGACTGGTCAAAATCAAACAGCTAGTGAAAAGGGGAGCAGGTACTTAACCCCAAGTCAGCTTCCTTTCAAAGTTGTGCTAATATGGCACCCTTTTCCATTCCTTTTACCTTTAACTTCTCATGATAGATAAATCAGTCAGGATAGCTTTATGAGTAAGCAAGGTAGATGATTTGTTTTTGTCTAGTCACTAACTATGTACTACTCTTTTGAGACCTAACCCAGGTTCTTCTGTCCATGGGATTTCCCAGGCAAGAATACAGGAGTAGGTTGCCATTTCCTTCTCCAGGGGATCTTCCTGACCCAGGGATCGAACCCACATCTCCTGCATTGCCAGGTGGATTCTCTACCACTGAGCCACCAGGGGAGACTGGGTAGATGACTGCATATGCTCAAAAAATAACTCTACTTCCCCTCAGTTCATCGCTATAAATCCATCTTTCGGGTCATGATATTTTAGTCTTTGAGAATCCATTCATGTTTAAAATGCTATTACTTGTGGGCAGGGTCATTCATTCAGCCATTATCAGCTAACACCTTTATTACTAGTCTACTATGAAGCATTAATTACCAGATGACTTGACTGCCTGAGGAGTAAAAATGTTAACCCAGGATATAAAGATCTGAAAGTTGAAGACAAGAAGACAATTTGGGGAAATGTGTCATGAGAAGGGACATGTAATTTGATAGGGAGTTGTAGGCCAGAAATTTATCTTCTTGACAATTTGGTCAAGTATCCTCTCTAGGTCACAGTGGAGAATTTTACAGCTGGAATTTGGCCCTTAAAAATAAAGCATTTCAATAGTCTCATTTTACAGATTACAAAGCTTAGCCCCAAGATCACACAGCAGGATGGAGGTAGAGATAGGATTACAAGGCACAGACTAGAGCCCTTCCCATTATAAGCCACTATATTAGTTTGTTGTCAAGTGAAAACCTTTCAATACTAATGTACTAGCCCTTCTTTGGAGTTTGAGCCATTCACCTGTCTTTCTTCACTTCCTTCAGGATCTCTTTAATATAAGAATCATTGCCCTTTATTTCCCAATCCCTCCCACTTCTTTGTCAGTCCTCAAATTCAAGGCCACTAATACATAATACATAGATTTTTTTACCCCAAGAACTATGCAAAAGAGAATTAATAATTTCCACATTATAGATTTAGAAAAAAAAAAGGATGCAACTATAAACTGCATAATCTTGTTTGAAACATTCTTATTGTCATTATTAGGTATACTATTAACAGTAAAAAAAATGCATAAGCAGCAATTCCAGAAATGTTCAGAGGCAATTAGCTCACAATCAGCCATCTCAAATTCATTGTTTTCCAATATAGAACTCAAAATCTTCTTTGTTCTTATTTTCTGGCAAGGTTCTGATTTTGGAGTATGGATGGAAAACAATGGTACTTAATGTACAGAGAATCAGCTTTTGCTTTAGAAGCTATTTATGAGAGCCGATGAAATCTTTAACGTTGTAGTTTTAACCATCTGCCATGGCCAAAAGAAACCTCTGAAGACTCTAAATTCCCACACATGATTCTATTAATTTCTAAACTTAATGTGTTGTCCAGATTCTACCAAACAATGAATAAATTGAGTCTTATAACCAATCACCATTCATCAAATCAAGTTTCTAAATCCTTTTTCATCTACTGTGGGTTCTAAGCAAGATAAATGAATAGATTTAATGTCCTTTGAGGTTCTGTGAGAATTGAATTTATTAATGGCAATTTACTTATGAGATAGTCAGTAGGTCATTTGTGTGGGGGAGGTTGTGCCAGACAGATATTAACCTTTGCATTTATATCTGGTCCTCAGTTTTGAATCCAGCTCAAAATCATACTGGGACTTTCCTGGTGGCTCAGACAGTATAGGCGTCTGCCTACAATGTGGGAGATCCAGGTTCGATCCCTGGATCAGGAAGATCCCTGGAGAAGGAAATAACCCACTCCAGTCTCTTGCCTGGAAAATCCCATGGATGGATGGAGGAGCCTGTTAGGCTACAATCCATGGGGTTGTAAAGAGCTGGACATGACTGAGAGACTTCATGTTCACTTTATTTCACTTTCAAAATCATACTGATCAGATTGACAAGGGAGACCAGCATTCCATGGAGTTTTGTGTAGGTGATTTGCCGGTATAGAGGCTGTTGTTGTTCATTCACTATATTGTGTTTTACTCTTTGTGACCCCATGAACTGCCTGCCGTATGTCAGGCTTCTTTGTCCTGCACTATCTCCCTGAGTTTGCTCAAACTCATGTCAATTGAGTCAGTGATGCCATCCAACCATCTTATCCTCTGTCACCCTCTGTTCCTCCTGCCTTCAGTCTTTCCCAGCATCAGGGTCTTTTCCAGTAGGTTGGCTTTTTTGCATCAGGTGGCCAAAGTGTTGGAGTTTCAGCTTCAGCATCAGTCCTTCTAATGAATATTTAGGGTTGATTTCCTTTAGGATTGACTGGTTGGATCTTCTTGTTGTCTAAGGGACTCTCAAGAATCTTCTCCAACACCACAGCTTGAAAGCATCTTCTTCAGTGCTCAGCCTTCTTTGTGGCCCAACTTTCACATCTGTACATGATTACTGGAAAAACCATAGCTTTGACTCTATGGACCTTTATTAGCAAGTGATGTCTCTGCCTTTTAATACACTGTCTAGGTTTTTCATAGCTTTTCTTCCAAGGAGCAAGTGTCTTTTAATTTCATGGCTGCAGTCACCATCTGCAGTGATTTTGGAGCCCAGGAAAATAAAATCTGTCACTGTTTCCACTTCTTCCCTATCTATTTGCTGTGAAGTGATAGGAGTGCTCAAGGGATGGATCTGGTGGTACTGTAGGTAGCATGACTTTAAGAAGAAAACCATCAAAGAGAAGAATGTCAATAATGTGTTTAAAAGTGAATTAAATAGCAATTCAACTCAGATGGTGACTGAGAGGAAATTCAACCAAGTAGATTCAGGTGTGTCTTGTTCTGTCAAACTGAATCCAATTATGACCAAACAATTTGGTAAAAATGCAAAATTTATTTTAAAAATTATTACAACAAAAGGAGAACATGCTTTTGAAGCAGCAAGTATTGGTATATTTCTCAGAGGCTTATAAAAATAATAAACGCATCAAACAGCCTGGTGACTTTGTCTCTTTCTAATTTGTTCTAACATTTA
Source organism: Oryx dammah (assembly GCF_014754425.2). NCBI lineage: Eukaryota > Metazoa > Chordata > Mammalia > Artiodactyla > Bovidae > Oryx > Oryx dammah. The sequence continues at coordinate 82,275,966 of NW_024070187.1, read as the reverse complement.
GTCTGCATCTTAGAGCTGTTATAAAATTGGAAAATAAATCTGACATTCAAGTGGAGTTTACTACTCATAGAGAGTGATGTGTCTAAAACAAACCAATGTATGTCACAAGAGGTGGTTATGTCAGAATATTGCTGGTTTATATTTATGATTTGTTCTTTTTAAAAAATTTTATTTAGCTCTTTGCTTTACATCTGTATCCATACCCACAATAACAATAATGATTTATTGTTTACAAATTACTTCCAACTATAGGTGTTATTCTTGAAAACTGGAGAGTAAGAAATATGATACACTAAGTTGAATGATTCAGCTACTTAGTATAATTGCCTGGGAATTTAGACATACCTTTTTTAACATTAGAATTGTATCTTTAAATGTTAATTATATTTTAATTACTGTGCTGATGTGAATAAGCTTTGCTTTAGTTACAGTCTACTTCCTTCTTCCTCTGTAAAATTATCAACTGAATTTAAGAAATTACCATCAACTTTTAAATATCTAGGGTATTCTTAAAGATTCTTAGGCATGAATTAATAATTTAAAAATGAAAAGAAAGAATAAATGATAAACAATAAATTATTGGGATGAATTAAAAGAAACTTGACTTTGGTCATTTTACATATCCTTAAACCCGAATTCACTTCTCTAGACTGAATGAAATAAACACATCTAGAATAGAAGGTAGACAGTTAAGACTCAAATAGAATTTGTGAAAGGTTTCTGTATTTCTCTTTGTGCATGCCTGCGTGCTAAGTCACTCCAGTCGTGTCAGACTCTGCCACCCTATAGCCCACTAGGCTCTTCTGTCCATGGGATTCTCTAGGCAAGAATACTGGAGTGCCCTGGTATACTGGTTGTGACGCCTTCCTCCAGGGGAATCTTCCCAGCCCAGGGATTGAACCTGAGTCTTTTAAGTCTTATGCATTAGCAGGCAGGTTCTTTACTGCTAGAGCCACCTGGGAAGCACCATTTCTCTTTGGAGATGGATGTAATTGATTTAGCAGTTGGGGAGTAATTGTAAACAGGAAGAAAACCTCTGTTCAAAATGGATTTTTAAAAGTAAAATAAACCCCACGGTGAGTCTACTATCACAGTTGGGACTGATGGGAATAACACTTAGGAGTAGCGTATCCAGCAGCCATCTGTGCTCACAGACATGCAACCCACCCTCAACAACCAGCTGACATCTAATACTTAAACACCAAGTGATATTTCCATTTTGGGTGTGTTCATTAGAACTCAGTGTGTAGTGAAACCAGAAATTAAGGAAGAAAGCCATCTCTCTGGAGAGGGTGTCACGGTTCTCTCAGGTACCCTTCCCAGGTGGGGTGATGTCACTGATGACAAGTGTGGCAAAATGAGAACAGTGAGTGGAGAAGTTAATGAATTCATCTAACTGTTGAAAATACAGCTTTTTGTCTTATGTTTGTGTGAACAAGAATGAATTTTCTGCTGAGACACTCCCTATAACATGTATATCAGAACAGCCTCAATGACTAGGTAACAGAGGACATTTCTGGTTTTGTGCAAGTGGATAAAGGAAACTATATCAATATGTGTTGCCAAGAAGAAAGGGGAAAGGTAATCATGTTTTTAGAAAAGTAAAGGAAACTAAGGAGACCAGGCTATTTTGGAAATAAGGAGTGCATAGGTTGAACTACTATTAGGTAGCTGCTGCTGCTGCTAAGTTGCTTCAGTTGTGTCCGACTCTGTGCAGCCCCATGGACTGTAGCATGCCAGGCTCCTCTGTCCATGGGATTTTCCAGGCAAGAGTATTGGAGTAGGTTGCCATTTCCTTCTCCACTATTAGGTAGAAAGAGAGAAAATATACATTAGAGAATGGATTTTTGACATTCCACATTGTTTATAAACAAGACATTTAATTTTAATCACATAGTTTGCTTTTTTTTAACCTTTTTCTCTTCCCTCTTTCCCCCTCTTTTCTCTCCCTCTCTCTCTCTGTGAAATTGGGGTGAGCCAGGCATTGGGACACTATTGTTGAGATTTTTTAAAAAAGAGGACCGATATAAACTTTTCCCCCCCTTCATTTTATTTGACAGAAAAGAAGAAAAGGTAGTAAGGGAAGTTAATAATTATTGACCCTCAGTATTAACTCTGTTCTCTTGGGTAGGCACATAATTAGGTTGTTCTTTAAAATGCATATTATGTAGTTGGCAGCAGATTGGTTCAGATAGGATAACTCCTTATGCAGGCAGCTCTTAAAATGCATATCAGGTACCAAAGGAACTTTTCTGGTCTATTGGGTAAATATGTATTAAAGTAATTTTTAAAATACTTATATACTCAATAGGCTGGAAGTGGTCAATGGTTTAATGAATTGTCATGCATTTTTAAATGTGTGTTATTATTTATTCACTGACCCAAGTGAGAAAGTCTTTTAAAAATGGCATATTCCTGATGACTGTGTAATTTTGCAGTAAAATCTTAAAAGTACTTCAGGAGAACAGGAGCCAACTTTAAAATTACATTATCTCAATGTTCCTTCACCTCATTTTTCCTGCCTGCTCTTCCTCTTATGGGATGTATTCTAATAGGTTCATTTACGGCTTCCCTGCTGGCCTAATTTCATTTTCATAGATTAAAGGTGATTTACACTTTGAATTGAAATTTTAGTGTAGAATTTATCCTTTTTTGATTTATAGGCTTGGCACATAGTAGGCACTTAGTCAATACCTGTTTTCTATTTTGTGTCGTTCTTACAAGCAAACATTAACCTTTTCTCTACTATGCTCAGCAGTGTTGGGTAACAGTCAGTCTAGGACAAAAGTAAAACACCCGTAGGTCATACATATATCCAAGGTCCACTTCCAGCATCGTCGTCCACTTAATAGCAGCCTCTCCTTGGACAAAACAGCTCCATCTCTCATCAGTTTTCTTAGAACAGTAGCATCAACCTAGTGGATATCTTATAGGGACAAGTTGAAATGTTATATGTAAGGGGCCTTCCTGGGTATTCCAGTGGTTGGAATTCTGTGCTTCCACTGCAGGGGGCGCTGGTTTGATTCCTAGTAGGGGAACTAGGACCCTGCTTTCTGCAGGACCAAAATAATAATAATAATAATAAAAAGAAACGTTATGTGTAAAATGCCTAGCACAATATCTGATATCGAGTGACCTGTCAAGCAATGCTTTCTCCCTCTTGATTTGAGTTTCTATTCTGAAACATGAGAAATATTCATTTCTAAGTAGCAGAATCTTTCCAACTAGATAGTGCCTTAATCAAAAATATCAAGACAAAAACTTTTATTACCCAAAGAACAAGCACCATCCTCTCGTGTCAGGAATGGGAGCATTCAGAAATTCCCCAAGTCCTGTTTGCACATGGGGACCTCCGATGGGTACTGATCACTGCATCAACTTTAGTCTGAGGATCCTAGAATCCTATGTGCTAGCCTTACCTTCTCCGCCCATGGTGGCTCCACCCCAACTTTTGAATTCTTTCCCTCCTGTGAGAGCACAGGGAGGCAGGCCTCAGTTGCTTCTGCATTACAGAAAATTTCACAAACAACCTTCTAAAAAGCTAGATTTTCAGAGAGCAAGCAGGGGTAATGATATCTCCAGCAGCACAACACAGTAAATAGGGTCTGGAGAATAAGCATTATTAACATGCTCAATGAGCTGCCTCAAATCCTATTTGGAGGGAGGCATGGTATAAATAAATAAACATGCTCCCTGGATCTTTACAGTCTGAAGTTTAGTGGAAAGGCATTAAAATCTCTGGTACATAATTGGATTTGCTTTGCTCTTAGGTGCAGATCTCTAACTTTTTCTGTATATGTCATGTTCACCAATGAGGAGCAGTCTTACCTAGATGGAAACGCTATCAGTAATGGGACTCTGGGGATCACGTGAAGGATAGAGGAGAACGAGTGGATGAACACTCTTTTGTTCCCTCTTATTCTCACTGTGTGCCTGCTCTTTCAGCAGAATCTGGGTAAATGAACTAGTTCGAAGTTCAAGTGCTCATTGCTATGGTCTTGGACCAGAAAGCTTTGTCTTGTTATGTGACATAATTTATAATGGAGATTTTATATTATTTACTTTTACCTATTGGAAGATTATTTTTATATATTTAATATAGTCCTAAAACTGTTCTAAAATTTTATATTTGGTCATATATGACTATTTTTAATAAGAGATTTTTATTTTTTTAAGCCACTAGCAGTAATAAGCATCTTTCCCTTCCCAGTAAAAGTGGAGAAATAGAAGAGCTGGAAATCTTTCTAAATGACTCTATAAAGGAAAAAATACAAAAAGATGACATTGCATTGGGAGGATCCCTTTAGAGACAAACTTGGGTCCCTTCAAAACTTTGGGACACATATAAGCTTTGAGACAAAGAGAGCAAATCCAAAGGCCTGAGGGGAATTTTTTTTTTTTTTTTTTTTTTTTTAAGATCAGCTGGGTTTATAGGAAAACAGTGATTAGAAGTTTAGAAGGAAGCCTCAAGTTCAGGCCCCAATCAAGGGAGCACAATTTAATTAGTGGAAATGTAGTTCAGTTCAGAGAGAGCCTGGAGGACACAGCTTGCCCTGTTTAAGAGAACAGCTTATCACTTTCAGGGTAGCTGAGAGAACAGATACCAGATGGATTAGGTGAAGATTCGTCACTGCAGCCATAGACATTGATAACACAGAAACTTTTCTCAGTGTGATTTTTCAGCCTCTGGCTTCAGGATAAGAAAGGGGCTTTCACCTTTCTTTCAAAGAGTGCTCATTGAAAAGTAGAGGTGGTTAACATGCAAGGCACAAATGTGTTTAAATATGGGGGCATGTAAAAGGGACCTAAGAGAAGGTGCAGGAAAGATTGTTTTACAAGAAAAGCAGGTGCATGCCAGAGGCAAGGATATTATAGGATAAGCAGGGATGACCTAGATGCACTCAAAATCTATAATCTCAGATAAGAAAGGTGGTTCTGGAATCAAGACCAAGAGGTCACAGATGGCCCTAGGAGACTGAGATTCTTAAGATAAATGTGAGCAAAATAGCAAAAATGTGGAGACATGTCTGTTAGTAGAAACCTGATAGGAATGCTTCAACATAACTTGGAGAGTTTTTAGGGAAAAGCAAAACCTGAATGCACAATTGAATCACACCTCGAACACCCTCCTTGGACATCTTGGATATGTTTGTCTCCCACCCTTTCTATTCATTTGGAGCATCATATTCACTAGGCAGTTTTTTTTTTCCTCTTGGCTTTTGCCTGGCTGTGAAAAGATTAAGTTATAATCTTAGATTTGATTTACTTCTTTCCTTCCAATTCATGTGGTTTTACCAAAACCAAAATTAATAATATCTACCACTTGTCAGTTATAAGAAAACATTTATTACTTTTTTAAGCCAAGGGAAAAACATGTACCGATTTTCTGTCTTCGTGTGGGTTCAGTGGATTGTCAGATGTATCTGAACCATCCCTTACCTCTGCTTCCAGACAGGAAAGAGGCCTGGGCTGTTGGGAGAGACTTCCAGCTTATTTTATCTGGCCCAGATCCTTCCACTAGTCTTGTTTTTATAGTATTTATAGTTTCTTAAGACTGGATGACTGACACCTAAATAGTCACTGGTCCACTTATTTTTTTAAATGAATAAATCTAAGAAGGTTAAAAAAGTCTTTTCTAATTCCTGGAAGATAAGGGTACTAGGTAGTGAAGTCATCTATTAAGTAAACTCTGGGACTGACAGCCTTTACTGCTTCCTTCAATGGCATCCTATTGGTTGAATTGAGAAGGCCTGAACTAGCCAAAGCCAAGGTCAAGGTTTAACTGACTGCCTCTGTCATCTTTGCCTGTTCCTTCTTTTCATTATGGGAGAAGCCTGTGCAAAGGGTGATAAAGGCATTGGTGTGAAAGAGGAAAAGTAACTTTTGATTTTTCTAATGATTAGTTCTGTGACAATAACAAAGATACCACCTCTTAAATAATTTTAAGTTTCATATTAAAATTGATTGCTGCTGCTGCTGCTAAATCGCTTCAGTCGTGTCCAACTCTGTGCGACCCCAGAGACGGCAGCCCGCCAGGCTCCCCCGTCCCTGGGATTCTCCAGGCAAGAACACTGGAGTGGGTTGTCATTTCCTTCTCCAGGGCATGAAAGTGAAAAGTGAAAGTGAAGTCGCTCAGTCATGTCCGACTCTTCGAGACCCCATGGACTGCAGCCTACCAGGCTCCACTGTCCATGGGATTTTCCAGGCAAGAGTACTGGAGTGGGGTTCCGCTGCCTTCTCCGAATTGATTGCTAGTTTAGGTCAAAATTTGCAAACCATGAGTAAACATCAGAATTACCTAGGAGGTCTTTTCAAAATATTTTGAAGTTTGAGGTTGGAATATGTCTATGTTTATACTTCCTTAATGATTCGAATATGTAGTTACTGTGGGTCTGAAGTCCAGGCATGGCTTAGCTGAGTCATCACTGAGACTTAAGTCAAGGGATGAACCAGTTTGATCTCATAAGAGGCTTGACTGGAGAGGGATTTGCTTCCAAGCTCATGTGATATTGGCAGCATTTAGTTCTTTGTGGTTGTTGGACTGAGGATCTTAGTGTCTTGCTGACTGTTGGTCTGGAGCTGCCCTCAGTTCTTTGCCATATGGGTCTTCTCCACCTGGTTTCTTACTTCCTCACAACCACCAAGGAGGAAAGAGTTCTCCCACAAGATGGGCATTACAGTTTTATGTTATATATTTGTGTGCTAGTAAACAAACACATCCTGTCACCTTTGCTGTTTTCAGTTGGTTAAAAGCAAGACACAGGTCCTACTCACACTTAGAAGAAAGGGAATAATGAAAAGTGTAAATAACAGAAGGCAGAAATTATGAAGACTATCTTAGAGTCTGTCCACCATGCCTGTGGGCTAAAATCCTTTCACTGCCTCTAATTTTAATAGATTACATGAGCAAAGGGTTTCACTTATTTATTCAAGCAATATTTCATATTACATATACCAGTCACCATCCTTAGATATATCTCTTGCCTTCAGTGGCAGAAATAGGAATACCCCATGTCCAAGGTAAGAGAAACCCCAGCAAGACAGTAGGCACTGAGAGAGTGCATCAGAGGGCAGATAGACTGAAACCACAATCACAGAAAACTAACCAATCTAATTACATGGACCACAGCCTTGTCTAACTCAGTGAAACTAAGCCATGCCGTGTAGGGCCACCCAAGATAGAGGGGTCTTGGTGGAGAGTTCTGACAAAATGTGGTCCACTGGAGAAGGGAATGGCAGACCACTTCAGTATTCTTGTCTTGAGAACCCCATTAACAGTACAAAAAGGTGGAAAGATAGGACACTGAAAGATGAACTCCCCAGGTTGCTAGGTGCCCAGTATGCTACTGGAGATCAGTAGAGAAATAACTCCAGAAAGAATGAAGAGATGGAGCAAAAGCAAAAACAACACACATCTGTGGATGTCACTGGTGATAGAAGAAAAGTCTGATGCTGTAAAGGGCAATATTGCATAGGAAACTGGAATATTAGGTCTATGAATCGAGGCAAATTGGAAGTGGTCAAACAGGAGAAGGCAAGAGTGAATGTTGACATTTTAGGAATCAGCAAACTAAAATGAACTGGAATGGGTGAATTTAACTCAATAACCATAATATCTACTACTGTGGGTAAGATTCACTTGGAAGAAACGGAGTAGCCATCATAGTCAACAAAAGAGTCTGAAATGCAGTACTTGGATGCAATCTCAAAAACAACAGAATGATCTCTGTCCATTTCCAAGGCAAATTATTCAATATTATGGTAATCCAAGTCTATGCCCCAACCAGTAATGCTGAATAAGCTGAAGTTGAAAAGTTCTCTGAAGACCTACAAGACCTTTTAGAACTACCACTCAAAAAAGATGTCTTTTTATTATAGGGAACAGGAATGCAAAAGTAGGAAGTCAAGAAATACCTGGGGTAACAGGCAAATTTGGCCTTGGAGTACAGAATGAAGCAGGGCAGAGTTTTGCCAAGAGAACGCACTGGTCATAGCAAACACTCTCTTCCAATAACACAAGAGAAGACTCTACACATGGACATCACCAGATGGTCAACACCGAAAACAGATTGATCATATTTTTTGTAGCCAAAGATGATGAAACTCTATACAGTCAGCAAAAACAAGACTGGGAGCTGACTGTGACTCAGATCATGGACTCCATATTGCCAAATTTAGATTTAAATTGAAGAAAGTGGGGAAAACCACTAGACCATTCAGGTATCAAATCCCTTATGATTATACAATGGAAGTGAGAAATAGATTTAAGGGACTAGATCTGATAGATAGAGTGCCTGATGAACTATGAACGGAGGTTCATGGCACTGTACATGAGACAGGGGTCAAGACCATCCCAAAGAAAAAGAAATGCAAAAAAGCAAAATGGCTGTCTGAGGAAGACTTACAAATAGCTATAAAGAAGAGAAGAGAAAGGTGAAGGAGAAAGGGAAAGATATACCGATTTGAATGCAGAGTTCCAAAGAACAGCAAGGAGAGCTAAGCAAGGCTTCCTCAATGATCATTGCAAAGAAATAGAGGAAAACAATAGAATGGGAACGACTAGAGATCTCTTGAAGAAAATTAGAGATACCAAGGGAAAATTTCATGCAAAGATGGGCTCAATAAAGGGCAGACATGTTATGGACCTAACAGAAGCAGAAGATATTAAGAAGAGGTGGCAAGAATACACAGAAGAACTGTACAAAAAAGGTCTTCACAACCAAGATAATTACAATGATGTGATCACTCACCTAGAGCCAGACATCCTGGAATGTGAAGTCAAGTGGGCCTTAGGAAGCAACACTATGAACAAAGCTAGTGGAGGTAATGGAGTTCCAGATGAGCTATTTCAAATCCTACAAGATGATCTGTGAAAGTGCTGCACTCAATATGCCAGTAAATTTGGAAATCTCTGCAGTGGCCACAGGACTGGAAAAGGTTAGTTTTCATTCCAATCCCAAAGAAAGACAATACAAAAGAATGCTCAAACTGCCACACAATTGCACTCATCTCACAGGCTAGTAAAGTAATGCTCAAAATTCTCCAAGCAAGGCTTCAGCAATACGTGAACTGTGAACTTCCAGATGTTCAAGCTGGTTTTAGAAAAGGCAGAGGAACCAGAGATCAAATTGCCAACATCCGCTGGATCATGAAAAAAGCAAGAGAGTTCCAGAAAAACATCTCTTTCTACTTTATTGACTATGCCAAAGCCTTTGACTGTGTGGCTCACCATAAACTGTGGAAAATTCTGAAAGAGATGGGAATACCAGACCACCTGACCTGCCTCTTGAGAAATCTGTATGCAGGTCAGGAAGCAACAATTAGAACTAGACATGAAACAACAGACTGGTTCCAAATAGGAAAAGGAGTACATCAAGGCTGTATATTGTCACACTGCTTATTTAACTTATACACAGAGTACATCAAGAGAAACGCTGGGATGCAAGAAGCACAAGCTAGAATCAAGATTGCTGGGAGAAATACCAATAACTTGAGACATGCCGATAACACCAGCCTTATGGCAGAAAGTGAAGAAGAACTAAAAAGCCTCTTGATGAAAGTGAAAGAGGAGAGTGAAAATGTTGGCTTAAGTTCAACATTCAGAAAACGAAGATCATGGCATCTGGTCCCATCACTTCATGGGAAATAGATGGGGAAACAGTGGCTGGCTTTTTTTTTTTGGGGGGGGGGGGGCCCTCCAAAATCACTGCAGATGGTGATTGCAGCCATGAAATTAAAAGACACTTACTCCTTGGATGGAAAGTTATGACCAACCTAGATAGCATATTCAAAAGCAGAGACATTACTTTGCCAACAAAGGTTCGTCTAGTCAAGGCTATGGTTTTTCCAGTAGTCATGTATGGATGTGAGAGTTGGACTATAAAGAAAGCTGAGCGGTGAAGAATTGATTCTTTTGAACTCCGGTGTTGGAGAAGACTCTTGAGAGTCCCTTGGACTGCAAGGACATCCAACCAGTCCATCCTAAAGGAGATCAGTCCTGGGTATTCCTTGGCAGGACTGATGTTGAAGCAGAAACTTCAATACTTTGGCCACCTGATGCGAAGAGCTGACTCACTTGAAAAGACACAGATGTTGGGAAAGATTGAGGGCAGGAGGAGAAGGGGACGACAGAGGATGAGATGGTTGGGTGACATCACTGACTCAATGGACATGGGTTGGGTAGACTCTGACAGTTGATGATGGACAGGGAGGCCTGGTGTGTTGTGGTTCATGGGGTCACAAAGATTTGGTCACAAAGATTTGGACACAACTGAGTGACTAAACTGACCTGAACCGATTCGTTAAGGTCTAGCATCTTTACTGAGAGAAATCTAGTTTTGATCTCCTGGGTACTGAGAAGATTTCACATGAAGAAGTTCGTCTGTTCCAGTGGTGCCTAAAGAGGAGATATAGACAAAGTGTAACATGTTCAGGGGCAAGAACAGAACCGGTGAGAGGGAGTGGAAACTTTCCCACATAGGAAAAGACTGAAGGTTTTTGGACCTTGGAATGGGTGTTTCAGAAGGGAAAAAGTTAAAAGAGAATCTTGTGTGGAGTGAATTAAGACTTGTTTTAAATACCTTCACATGGGGCCAATTTCTGGAAATTGTCATGAGAATGATTTTGGAGAAGTTTCTTGTAGCTTTAGCTGTCTAAAGTTGGAATAGATTGCTTTGGAAATGTGTTCACTGTCACTAAAGGGGCTCAGTAATATGCTGGACCGCTTGACAGATTGTCATTGATTAGTTCAAGAACTGAATATGTAGTTGGGCTGGAGAATGGCACATAAGACCCCATCACACACCATGGTTAACAGTGTCATATCACTATCATTCATGGGGATTTAAAACTCCAGCCATATTGTTTAACAAGAATTATTCTATACATGATTATTATAGAATTTATGTTTATAGTCTGAAAAAGTTCCATAGGTAAATTTACAGGGCAATCAGAGTTGGCTGGAGAAGGGTGCAAAGGAGCATTTAAAAAACATCTTGCACTTTCTTTACTCTTACACAGTTCTGAAATACACATGCCATTAACTGTTTTATTCTTTTATTCCTTTACTTACTTTGGTGGTTAACACTGTGGAGTCATGTACTGACTCCAGTTCTCCCCAACAGAAGACTTTAATGGAACAGACATCTAAACAAAGAGATTTGGATTGAGAAGAAAAGTATCAACTAGTCAATCTGTTTAAGAGGAAGGAAAAAGGAATTCAGAAGGTTATAGACGGAAAGGATATCTTGAAGACAAACTTCCTTTCCCCATAAAGTGTTTCTCCAGGAAGCACTTAGAACCATGTGCTTAACTATGTAAAATGGAGCTGTGTTCATCTTCTGTATTCTACAGTTCAACAACCCATGTAGTGTTTTTCCACTGACTCCCCTGTGCCATTGGGGCACAGAAAAGACACGGCACTTTATTCTTTCTAATTTGTGTCTTCTCTCTGCTTTCTCCTTCCATAAAGATGACTGACTTAATTAAAATGTTGATATGTGAAAGAGGAAAAAATTATTTAAAATAATAACCCCTAAAGAATCAAAGCAATTAAGAAATTTAAAAATTAATAGGAACAGATTTTATGTACTAAGAAAGCTATGTAAATTATAATTTACTTAATTTAAATTATAAAGCAAAACTTCTGCCATTTAGAACTTTTATAAAATCTGAAAACTTTATAAATTACTATCAATCGAATTATCATATTGTTGTTAAAGGGTAACCTAGAAATCATCACCAGTGATCATGCTGATTCCCCCCCCCCACTCCGCCCCGGAAACCTTTTTGTGATGGAGTAAGAATTTTCTGGTACAAGTTCCCTTATTCCCAATGTCACTGCCAGCTACTTTGACTAGCACTGATCAAGTCAATAACGTTTGTTTTATAAAAGAGAAAGCAAACTGAGATGGGTCTTAATATCCTCCAAGTAAATTATTCAAATACCATTGTAAAAGCTAACAGGGCCATTTTGTCATTATCCAAGGATTTTTGGAGGTGGAAGTAGGGTATTATTTCTTATTTCTATTTGGAGAAAAAGAAAGTTAAATGTTCTTGAATAAGAAAGCTTAATATTGTGAAGGTGTCAGTTCTTCCCAAATTAATCTATAAGCATAATGAAACTTTATTCAAAATTCCAGTGTGATATTTTTGAGTGATAAACAAAGTAATACTAAAATTTATGGAGGACTAAATGTCAATGATAGCTAAGGCAACAGCAAAAGTAAAGAGAGAGGACTTACCGACCAGATAATAAGATATTGCTCTACCAGACAATCAGATAATCATATGTGAATATGCATGAAGCACTCATATATATGTATATATTTATACATGCACAGAAGTGGTGACTTCCAACTAAGTGCAAAAATGACTATTTAATAATTGCTGTTAGGAAACGGACTTCATTCTTGAACCTATAAAAAATTAAAATCAGATTTATTAAAAACCCAAACATGAAAGATCTTATACAACTATTAGAACAAAATTCAGAATATTGTTCAACGTTGGATGTAGAGGAGATTTCTTGAACAAGTTATAAATAGATTAACCACAAATAGAAGCAAATTAATATATTTGACTATAGTAACATTAAAGACTTCTGCTTAACAATGGGTACCATATATAAACATTAAAAATAAACTGGAAGAATATGTTCTAAGAATGTGTAAATAAAGGAGGATTAAAATTTAAAAGTGTGAAGAATCTCTGCAAATCAAGAAGAAATTGTCAGGCAACCCTATATAGAAGTGAATAAAGGGTATGAATGGACAATTCATAGGGAGAAACCTTGAATGGCTAATAATTTTGTGGAGAAGTGCTTTCTTTTTTAGTAATCATAGAATTAAAAATTATAATGAGACATGATTTTGTGTATTTAACAGAAGAATAAAACTTAAAAAATTCAGACAATGTCCAGTGCTAGTGATGATATGAAGGTATAGAAACACTCATTCACTATTTGAGGGAAGAATATTGGAGTAACCATTCAGGAGATTAGCTTGAGTATTGAATGGAATTAACTATGCATAATCCACTCACTGCCGAGAAGTACTGCTCCTTGATTGTGTGTCTTCGAGAAACTCTTGACTAGGTACCTAGATAAGCCTAGATGGGTGTATTACCAAAATGCTGTTTGTAATGACTGTGAAAAAATGGAAATGTCCAATTAATGTTCAACTAGACTACATTGCTATATATGCAAAAATAGAATAATGCATCACAGTTAAAAAGGATGAGCAAGATGTACAGATATCAGTATGCATTAATACAACATGAATAATATTTTTGGAAAAAGTGAGCAGTTAGTCATATAGTACAATATTATTTGGGTAAATTTTTGATACTCAAGTTCAAGTACTTGGAATGGGAAAAAGAATAGGATGGGATATTATGAAGATGTAAAGGATAAAAACATTAAAAATATGAGGAAATTATTTGATTATTGAAGATAATATTCCATAAACTGACAATTTATAAATCTGAGGCCTGAAAAAAAGAATGCAAAAAATCTTACAGTGGCTACTCTCTGAGATAATGTTATGGACTCTAGACCTTCATTTTATAAAGAAATCTTATTTCTTTTCCTTAGCCCCGTGACCAGGCAAGGGTCCTCATAGTTTCAAAGTTCACATGTGTCTTGAATCAAAGAAATAGAATAATACATCTTAGATTTGATTTTGCTGGACTTTACTTTGGAATAGGATATGTAGAGTGAGAGTTTAGAAAATATCTACATTAGGTAGAATAAGAGCAAGAAACAAAATTTAAGAAGGGAAAATAATATTCCAGGGCCAAATTATAATAAGTTTTTGGATCCAGGAACCTTAAAAAATTTATATTAAATCAAACCTAAGTGACCGGGTCAAGATAGATGCAGATGGAAATGTTTAGGTGATGAAATAAAGGCACCAAAAATGAGGGAAACTACAAATAGGAATAGAGACTGGCTGGATTATGGATGGAATAGTTTCAGGAGTTGGAGGGAGAAAGGAATATCTGCATGGATCAAAAGGGGTGAATTTGGGAGGGAAGGGAAAAGTCATGTAAAGAATAGACCCTGTAAAAATAGATAACCTATTTTTATAAACCGAAACTCAAGCCAATTTGAGTGGGGCTTCTTTTGTTTCTGGCTGGATTCTTGATTTAGGAAACTCTAATTATAGAATTTTAAGGAATCTGCTTTTAAACTCTATAACCTCTAGATGCAAGGTGACCTGTTATAAGGGTTACTGCCTCCTCTTGACAGAATTTCTTCTTGACCCAGGGGGCCTGGGTGGCTCAGACAGTAAAGAATCTCCTTGCAATGCAGAAGACCTGGGTTCGATCATTGTGTCAGGAAGATCCTCTGAAGAAGGGAATGGCTACCCACTCCAGTAGTCTTGCCTAGAGAATCCAAAGGACAGAGAGGCCTGGCAGGCTACAGTCCATAGAGTCACGAAGTGTTGGACATGACTAAGTGACTAACACTTTCACTTTCTCTGCTTGACCTAACTGCAAGCAGATGATGCTGAGCCTTCTTTTGGACCAGGCCCTGCCCTTGGGCCCTCTCTTCAGTTCGCTGAGTCCAGTTTTCACTATAATCCTACTAAGTCAGTTTAGTGAAAAACCTTCCCCCCTCCTTCCAACTTGATACTTTTAGCAAGAATTCCCCTACCCTTGATGTCTCTTTGTAGTAATTTTCCATCTACTGACACCCCTCATTCTACTCATTGGCTATAAATCCCCAGCTCTCTCTGTTGAATTCCGAGTTGAGGACAAGTCTCTTTCCCCTATTTTAACCATCTTGGCATCAATCGCAAATAGTCTTGAATGAAGTCTTCCTCAGTGTTTTAACGGGGCTTCCCAGGTGGTGCTAGTTGTAAAGAACCTGCCTGCCAATATGGGAGACGTAAGAGACATGGGTTTGATCCCTAGGTTGGGAAGATCCCCTGGAAGACGGTTTGGCAACCCACTCCATATTCTTGCCTGGAGAATCCCACGGACGGAGGAGCCTGGTGGGCTAGAGTCCATAGGGTTGCAGAGAGCTGGACACGACTGAAGTGACTGAGCATGCACTCACTGTTTTAACAAGTGTTGGGACAGTTTTTCTTTAACATCCTGGAATAAAAAGTTTTAATAATGAATAGTAATCATGGGAGGTGAAGGTATGATGGCTTGGGATTACAGGGGATAAGCTCTACTGTTCACTATTTGCAAGAGTTGTAACAAGTCCTGGGGAGATCCCGTCTTTGAGGTGTGTCAGTGTTAGATACATATTCCATGACTGTAAGGAAATGTACATCACCTCAAACATGGGTAAAGTTGTACCCTTTCTGACCTCTGGAGGAAGACACTGTGATTGGTGATGGAAGACATTGATACCTTGTTCCTTCTGTATCAGGATCACTTGCTATCAAGAGTTAATCTCTGATTGCCATGATTTTTGTCTCCAGATTCACAGTGATAGTAGCCTCTTAAAAGGAAGCAGTTTTTTAATATAAATTTATTTATTTTAATTGGAGCTTAATTACTTTACAATATTGTATTGGTTTTGCCATACATCAACATGAATTTGAGGCAGATATGAGGAAGTTCTGCCACTTTAGTAATCTCCAGAGGCATCCTTTGGCTTTTCCTGTAGTGCTGTGGCATATTGACAAGGAGCCTGCCAACAAGAGGATGGCAGTGAAGGATTCTGCTTCTCATCATCCCCTCTGTTTCACAACAGTCTGTCACTCCCAGAATTTCTTTTTCTGGAGCTTTACTGGCAGATGGGAAGGACTTTGGCTCTTCACAAGGGCTACCTGCTTTCTGGCCAGATGTAAGTCCCTGTCTGTACTGTCCTCCTTCTGCAGGTGAAGAGAAAGGTAAACACTTCTGCCTACTGAGTCTGATTTACGTGATTGATGCTGGGACTTCCAATTTCCAGGACAAATGATCCATTAGTGGAAATGGGCACACAGGAAACCTCAGTGCCAATAAGTTAAGTACCCATCGCAGTACTCAGTGAACAGTCTGCTGATCTCAATTGTCGGCAATTAACAGTGATTAGCAAGTGCGAGCTTGGTGGGTGGCACAATGAGATTCTTCTTACTGATGAGACAAACTCACAAACAACCCTGAGAGATACTACCATGAAAATGAAACAAAAAGCTCAATCTCTGTGCAAGGGGGTCTGACCAAAGGAGGACTCTTGTGGAATGCTTTAATTTCTCCTCTTAAACCTCTCATTAACTCTCAAACAATCCAGTAATATGTGAGAAGGGCCGGATACTCATTTAGAATCAGATACACTCTATGCATCCTGAGTTAGAGAAATTAGAATAAGAGAAAAGAAATCTTAACAAAATCATGCAATCCTGGGAGCCCATATTTCTTACTTATGTTGATATATATATTTTTTGCCAACCTAGCACACTTCCTTGAATCTTGGGAATCTCAGTAAAGACTGGTGAGAGTGAACTAAAATCAGGTTTCTTTGCCCTAGCTACTTATAATTACATTTGCCTTTTCTTGTCTTCCATTATTTAATTTGTTTTTGCTTTTCTCTTTCCTTTATTAAAAAATATCATTGACTATATTTAAATGTGTTTTTATATTAGCTTCATGTTTGAGAGATTTGTAAAGTAGAAATTAAATATAAATTTTTATTTTCCTATTGATTTTACTATAATTTTATAGTATTAATACTATTCTCATCAAAATATTTGAGCTCAAGTCATGGTGAAAAACTAATATACATTTCAAATAAGTTTCTGCTACTGGCAATATACAATCAGTGGGCAATTATTCTCCCATATAGCAAGAAAATAATCAAATGGACAGTTACTTTACATTTTCTTTAAACACTCACATATACCGTCACATTATACAATTCCCATTTCCTTGGGAATTCTTACTGACTTTATGAGTCTTACATATGTAACTTACCACATGATTTAAACCAGGTGTTCAGAGAAATTCTCTCATTAGAAGAACCTCATAGCAACAATTAAAAAAAAAATGCAGGCTATCTCATTCTACTATTAGGTGCAGAAGGCTCTATGCAGGCAAGGAATACTTCATGTTTGCTGTAAAATCCCCAGTGCCTAGCATAGTGTTTGACATGTAGCAGAGTTGAAAGAATAAATTACCTAATTACTCAACAACAGTAAAACAGAAATATTGTCTCATAAAAATCAAATTATATCCATTTATTATTCCTTTTAAGAAATTAAGTAATTACTACTTTAAAGTCTCATTTAAGTCTGTTTATAACCACATAGTAAAAAACAATACATTATATTAATATCATCAAAACATTGGAAATCATGCTTCAACTAGGAACACTTTATTGCTTAAAGGATACTATTACTCAAAATTATTTTAAATTAACTTTTACTGGAGTTTATTTGATTTACAATGTGGTGTTGGTTTCTGCTGTACAGCAAAGTAGGTAGGTTACACATAAATGTATATCCACTCTTTTTTATATTCTATTCCCGTATAGGTCATTGCAGAGCATTGAGTAGAGATCCCCATGATATACAGTTACTATTAGTTATCTATTTTATATAGAGTAGTGTGTATATGTCAGTCTGAATCTCCCAGTTTATCCACTTCCCTCCCCCTTGGTAACCATAATTTAGTTTTCTACATCTATGATTCTACTTCTGTTCATTTGTACCATTTGTTTTTTTTTAGATTCCACATATAAGTGATTTCTTGTGACATTTGTCTTTCTCTGACTTACTTACTTCATTTAGTATGGCAATCTCTATGTCCATCCGTGTTGCTGCAAATAGCATTATTTTGTTCTTTTTATGGCTGAGTAATATTCCATTAAATATATATGTGTGTATCTCTCATATATATATATATATATATATATATATATATGTATATAATCTCACATCTTTTGCTCAATGTATAATTTAAATAGGTGATGATGTGACCTGCAAGTTAAATATGCATCTTGATATCTAGGGTCAAGTTGAGAAAGTGACTGTAACTAAAGGTAGCAAGAATCAGTGCTTAATGGATGAAACTAATTATAACTTGATTCTCTTTATAATATGGGTCAAATTATCCTTACTTCAATGAAACACAATCCTGCCTTTGTTCTCACTGCATTTTCACCAAGCAGTCATCCAATTTTTAACACAGTTCTCTTCTTATTTAAACTATTTTTAATTACTTTATTGAAGTATAATTGACATACACAAAGCTGTAGATATTGAATGTACACAACTTAATCTGTTTGGAGATAAGTATATACCCTTGAACTCATCATCACTGTCAATGCCACAAACTTATCCATCACCTCCAGAGTTTCTTTCTGCATCCTTTGTTTTGTTTTGTTATTGTTTGCTTCCTTTTGTGATAAGGATACTTAATATAAGATCTACCCTCTTAACAAATTCTTAAGTACACATTACAATCATAGCCCCTATATTGTCTACATAACTGCAAAGAGTCGGACATGACTGAGCAACTGAACCTAACTGAACTGAACTGAACTGAAACTTTGTACCCTTGATCAACACCTCCTCATTTCCCTTTCCTCCCAGTCACTGGCACCACAATTCTACTCTCTACTTCTATGTGTTTGACTATTTTAGGTTCTACATATAAGTGAGATCATACACTATGTATCTTTGTGTGTCTGGCTTATTTCACTTAGCATAGCATTCTCTAGATTTATGCAAGTTGTTGCAAATGGCAGGATGCCCTTTGTTAAGGGTAAATAATATTTCATTGTATGCATACATCAAATTTTCTTTGAGCATAGGTCCATTGATGAGCCTTTAGGTTTCTTCCATGTCTTTACTATTGTGAATAATTCTCCAATGAACATAGGAGTGCAGATATGCAGATATTTATTTAAGATCTTGATTTCAATTCATGATATATACCCATAAATAGGATTGCTGGACCAAATGGTAATTCTGTTTTTAATTTTTAGAAGGAATATGCATGTGGTTTTTTCCTAGTAGCTGCATCGATTTATATTTCCCCCAACAGTATACAAGAGTTTCCTTTTCTTCACATCCTGGCCAGGGGTTACTAACATTTGTTTTTAAATAATAGTTACCCTAACACATATGAGGTGATGTCTCACTCCAGTTTTGATTTGCATTTTCTATATGATTATTAACTTTGAGTGTGTTTTCATGTACATACTGGTCATTTGCAAGTTTAAGGAAAAAGGTCTATTCAGATCCTTTCTCCATTTTTACATTAAGTTCTTTATTTTTTTGCTATTGAGTTGTACGAGTTCTATATTTTGGATAATAACCCCTTATCAGACAGTTTCTCAAATATATATCAGATATATTTTAATTATTTTGAAAATCTTATTGTAAATATAAATCTTAGCATTATGTTTTATACATTAGCTGATTTTGAATATACATTAACCAGTTTTTTAGACATCAGTTCGCCCCTGAGTGATTAAAATATGTTTTTTTTTAGTATGTACAAAATTGAAGAATAAACAATAACAAGATACAACTATTTATTATTCTGTCCTCAAATTATCCAGAATGGACTACCTTCTTGCCTTTTAAAAATTAATGATCTTAAACATATTAAAAAACCCTTGTTCATCATTAATACAAACTCATTCATGCATAGACAGTGTCAAAATCCAGGTTTCCCCTGACTTCCACAAAACCCTAATTTCAAATAACCTGAGACTAGATTAATGAGGATTAATTGTGTGCCTTCCTTGATGTTCTTTTGACCTTTTCATATGAGTGAATTACTTTAGCCTTCAGCTCTTCTGACTGCTTTTTTATTAGAAGTGTGCAAATATCTAGTAATGAGGTGCTTGAAATTGAACAAAGAGTGTTCAGGGCTTTTCTTATTGGGGGCAATTAACATCTCCCATCATTATCACTTTAATAACATTTAAATATGAGTAGACCAAAGATTTATTTTTATGTGCTTTGGAGCTGCCTATTTGTCTGCTGGGCTTAATAAAAATTGTCAGTGATAATAAAGTATTTCTCCATTTGCTCCAAACAAATTTTATATCGCAAAGTGATAACAAAACTAGTAAACAAAACAAACATGTCATTATCATTAGAGATATGTTTTTTAATTTAAATTTTTTTTCCAGTTTTATTGAGATATAATTGACATATAGCACTGTGTAACTTTAAGGTGTTCTGACATGCATATATTGTGAAATGATTATCACAATAAGTTTAGTTACCATTCATCTCATATAGATAAAAAAGTATTTTTTCTTGTAATGAGAGCTCTTAGGGGTCACTCTCTTAGCCAATTTCATACATACTAATAGCAGTGCTAACTATAGCTGTCATGTTGTATGTTAATTATCCATAGTACTTATTTATGTTATAACTAGTACTTATTTATTTTATATCTTATACCTTTTGACCAGTTTCCCCTCCCCACACTAGTTCCTTTACCTCTGATAATCTTTAATTCTATGAGTTTTTTCTTTCTTCTACTTTTTTTAGGACCCCACTTATTGTGGTATAATACAGTATCTGTCTTTGTCTGACTTACTTTACTTAAGATGAAGCCCTCGAGGTCCTTTCATTTTGTCACAAATGGTAGGATTTCCTTGTTTTGTAAATGGCTGAATAATACTGCATTGTATATATATCACAACTTTTTTTATCCATTCATTCATCGATGGACACTTAGATTGTTTCCCTGTCTTGACCATTGTAAATAATGATGCTATGAACATGAGCATGCAGATATCTCTTCATCATAGTGTTTTCATTTCCTTCAACTATATACCCAGAAGTAGAATTGCTGGATCATATGGTAGTTTTATTTTTAATTCTTTGAGAAACATCTATATTGTTTTCCTTAGTGGCTTCAATTTACAATCCAATCCTACTGAGTGAACAAGTGTTCCCTCTTCTCTACATCCTTTGCCAGCATTTGTTATCTCTTGTCTTTTTTATGATAGCCATTTTAACAGGCATGAAGTGACATCTCATTGTGGTTTTGATTTGTATTTCCCTAATTATCAATGGTGATGAACTCCTTTCCTTGTACCTATTGGTCATCTGTATATCATCTTAGGAAAGAATGTCTATTCAGGTCCTTTGCCAATTTTTTAATTGGACTGTTTGTTCTTTTGCTATTGAGTTGTATGTATTACTCTATATTTTAGATACTATCCCCTTATCAGATATATGGTTTGCAAATATTTTTTCCCATTCCATGGTTGTCCTTTCATTTTGTTAATCATTTGTTGCTGTGCAAAAGCTTTTTAGTTTGAGGTAGCCCCATGTGTTTCCTTTTGACTTTATTGCTTGTGCTTTAGGTGTCATAACCAAAATAATCATTGCCAAGACCCATGTCAAAGAGCTTTCTTCCTATGAGATGTTTATTTTAATTTCACTAATTTATTGTTGCATGTTTCTATTTTATGTAAATCTTATATGGTTGTTGGGCTTCCCTTGTGGCTCAGCTGGTAAAGAAGCCACCTGCAATGCCGGAGACGTGGATTTGATCCCTGGGTTGGGAAGATCCCCTGGAGAAGGGAAAGGCTATCCTCTCCAGTATTCTGGCTTGGAGAATTCTGGGTCACAAAGAGTCAGACATGCCAGAGTGACTTTCACTTCACTATATGGCTGTTAATGCATTTAAATAAAGTCTAATTTTTTTTTGCTACTTTGCCATGTTTAAACGCTGAGTCATGTGTTGTTTGGATATGTTGTGCAAAGTACACTTTTCTTTGTGTGTAATCAGTACTATGCTGTTCATATTTTCTAATCTATTCATACTAAAAAATCAAGTTAATTCTCATCTTTAATAATGTTGATTTAAGTTAGTAAAATTTAGGCTTATATTTCTTTTCAGAAAAGAGGATCAAAAATGTTTAGTTTCTAGTCTATGAGTCTGGTTATCCTTTTCTAAATATATAATATAAAAAATGAATATCAGCCTTATCTAGATATAATTTGAACCCAATAGATTTGCTCATAACATGTGTACAGTTTGGTGGGTCTTGACAAATCTAATACAGCCATGTAAGTACTGCTACAATCCAGATAAGAGTATTTCTATCATTCTGCAAAGTTCCATGTTCTTTTTTACATTAAATCCCATACCTTTCCAACTCTGCCTCCCTTCCACATACCCTCTGTCACCATAGCTTTATAGTTCTTTGTTTTCTAGAATTTCATATTAATAGAATCACAGGGCATATGGTCTTAGGTCTAGCTTTCTTCTTTAGCCATAACGCTTTTGAGGTTCATGCGATTGTTGCATTTATCAGAAGCTTTTTCTTTCTTTATTTTTATTGCTGACATATACTCTATCGTGTGGATATACCACAATCTCTTTATTCTTTCCCTGATTGATGGGCATTTGAGTTGTTTTTTGCTTTAGGTATTGTGCTGTGCTGTGTGCCTTAGTTCAGTTTAGTTCAGTTCAGTTCAGTTGCTTGAGTCCAACTCTTTGCAACCCTGTGAACTGTAGCCCACCAGGCTCCTCTGTCCATGAGGATTCTCCAGGCAAGAATACTGGCATGGGTTGCCATGCCCTCCTCCAGGGGATCTTCTCAACCCAGGTCTCCCTCATTGCAGGCGAATTCTTTACTGCCTAAGCCACCATTGTGATATGATGGAATATATATGATCTCTGTCCACAGTTTCTGAAAACAGAGGTTAAAAAAATTTAACCTTTTTTTTTGTGTGCATGTGTTAGGAAGTTCTTTTGTGTTAGGAATGTCTTTGTATGTTAATGAGATGACTCATGCTGCGGGAACCCAAGATAGATAGCATCAGTGTGGGGACTAGTCACCAAAAGAGACTATGTGATCAGTTGCTGTTCAGTCACTCAGTCATGTCTGACTTTTGTGTCCCCATGGACTACAGCACACCAGGCTTCCCTGTTTTTCACCATCTCCCAGAACTTGCTCAAATTCATGTCCATTGAATCAGTGATGCCATCCAACTATCTCATCCTCTGTCATCCCCTTCTCTTCCTGCCTTCAATGTGATCAGTCGGTTGGGCATTTCAGCAGCTTAACCTTCAAGGATAAAACTGGCTCCAGAGATTGAGTTCAGACATGTGGCAAATATTTAATCAGTCATGCCAACATAATGAAATCTTGATGAAAACTCTGGACAGGAGGTTTGGTTTAGATTCCTGGTTGGTGATCACATTGATTATGTGCTGGGAAGGTGATGCTCCCTGACTCCACAGGCAGAGGGCATGGAAGGTCCTTGTCCTAGACTCTCCTAGACCTTGCCCTAAGTATCTCTTATGTTTAAATATTCTGAAAGTTATCCTTTATGATAAAACTGCACTCACCAGGGAAGCCCCATAAGCAAAGCACTGTCCAGGAATTCCATGAGCTGTTCTCATGAATTAGAGCACCTGAAGACATCATAGGATCCTCTGAATTTACAGCTAGATTGTCGTAAGTGTGGATAGCCGTGAAATTTGCAGCTGGTATTTGAAGTCAGGGCAGTCTTATGGAGGACTAAACCCTTAAACCTGTGCAGTCTGATTCTAACTTCAGGTATTTACTTGGGACAGAAATGAAACAAATATTATGAAGGAAACTGCTATAAATATTCATATACAAGTCTTTGTGTGGACATAGTTTTTATTTATAAGAGTGGGATTACTAGCCTTTATGGTAACTTTTATAAGAAACTACCATACTGTTTTCCAAGTGACTGTATTATTTTGCATTGTCCCCAGAATTTTATGAGAATTTTAGTTACTCAAAATCCTTGCCAACCTTTGGTATTATTTGTCTTTTGAATTTTAGCTATTCACACAGATGTCTAGTAGTACATCATTGTAGTTTTAAATTCATAGTGGAAAGTGAAAGTTGCTCAGTCATGTCCAACTCTTTGTGACCCCATGGATTATACAGTCCATGGAATTCTCCAGGCCGGGATACTGGAGTGGGTAGCCTTTCCCTTTTCCAAGGGATCTTTCCAACCCAGGGATTGAACCCAGGTCTCCCACTTTGAAGGTGGATTCTTTACCAGCTGAGCCACAAGGGAAGCCCAAGAATACTGGAGTAGGTAGCCTATCACTTCACCAGCAAATCTTCCTGACCCAGAAATTGAACCAGGGTCTCCTGCATTGTAAGCGGATACTTTACCAACTGAACTATCAGAAACAATGCACAAACTGGAGCAGATAACCCAAGCTCATCCAGGATTTGAACCCAGGACCCTCGCATCTGAAGCTAGACTCATACCCCTAGACCAATGAGCCACCCTTTTAAAATTCATATTTCCCTAATTAAACCAAATAAAACTTTAAAATCCACTCTATCAATGATAGTTCCATATGCCATTTAATATTTAACCCACTGTACTTTTATAGATATAGATACATATTTATGTCCTAAATTTGTGGATAGTTGCTATAAAACCATATTTTTTCCACATTATTGCATTGAAGATATACTTTAAGGGTATTTCCTTCTTTAAGTTATTTAAAATTCTTTGGAAATTCTTTCAGCTTGTTAATTGTAAGTCCTCAATGTTTTTAAAAGTGATCTGATTTCCCTACCATTGGAATATATTACTTCACTCCTTAAAAAATTGTTTTTTTCTCCTCTTTCTCCCCCCACCCCTGCCCCAGTTCTCTAGACTTTAGCAGATAATGCTATGTTTTAGTCCTGTCTTGTGTTTGTTTTCACATTTTTCTTTAACATTTGTGAAGTGAAAGTAGTTACTTCTTGTTTTTAATTTTCTACAATTAAAAAAAAAAGCATTTCTATATGGCAGAAACCAACACAATATTGTAAAGCAATTATCCTCCAATTAAAAATAAATAAATTTAAAACAAAATTTTAAAAGGCATTTCTAAGCCAGTTTGACCTAAATTAGTTGGTGAATCTGATTTACTGCTCTTGATATCCTAAAGAAAATGCAGGGTAATTTAAACTTACATGAATATCATAAACATGAAGAAAGAGTACTACTAATCTGCTGAGAATAATTCCTAGTTTCTTTAAAATAATGCTTAGTTTACCCTTGATTATGTCTATGGAATTTTTTCCCACTTTTTTATGAATTGTTAGATGATATTTGAGAAATGATGGTAGATGAATGGTTCTGCAGTTTTAAAATTGTCCCCAAGTCATTCCGAGAGCCAGCCCCTTCCATAAGAATCAAAGCAGTAGTTGTAGTAACTGGTGCAAGCCAACTGCTGTAGGAATGTGGGAGGGTGTGTGCTGGTGGACAGGGAAACAGTAAAAAATTTTTTTTAATTAATTAATTTTAATTGTAGGATAATTACTTTACAATATTGTGGTGGTTTTTGTCATACATCAACGTGAATCAGCCACAGGTGTACATGTGTCCTCCCATCTTCAACCCCCCTTCCACATCCCTCCCCATCCCATCCCTCTGGGTTGTCCCAGAGCACCGGCTTTGAGTGCCCAGCTTCATGGATCAAACTTGCACTGGTCATCTATTTTACATATGGTAATATACATGTTTCAATGCTATTCTCTCAAATCATCCCTCCCTCGCCTTCTCCCACATAGTCCAAAAGTCTGTTCTTTACATTTGTGTCTCTTTTGCTGTCTTGGATATAGGGTCATCGTTACCATCTTTCTAAATTCCATATATATGCATTAATATACTGTATTGGTGTTTCTCTTTCTGACTTGCTTCATTCTGTATAACAGGTTCCAGTTTCATCCACCTACTAGAACTGACTCAAATGTGTTCTTTTTTATAGTTGAGTAATATTCTATTGTGTATATGTACCACAACTTCCTTATCCATTCATTTGTAGAGGGACATCTAGGTTGCTTCTATGTCCTAGCTATTGTAAACAGTGCTGCAATGAACACTGGGGTATTTGTGTCTCTTTCCATTCTGGTTTCCTTGGTGTATATGCCCAGCAGTGGGATTGCTGGGTCATATGGCAGTTCTATTTCCAGTTTTTTATGGAATCTCCACACTGTTCTCCATAGTTTTCCTTAGAAGGGAAGAATTTTAATTTCTCCGATACTAAATAAATGTGTAATGAAAGATTTCTTAGAGGTGGAAGTAGAAGAAAAGGGCAACCAGAAGTAGAAGAAAGGGGCAACCAGAAGTAGAATTTTGGAGGTGTGAAAATGTTATCTTGTTAACTTATAAGGAATTCAAGTTAGTAATTCAATGAATTCAGATTTTATTAAATATGCTATTTTCATTTTAACTTACTTTTACTAAATAAAATTAATACCTTATAATGAGTTGATTGTATGGATTATGCTGCAGTTCAGATTTTGGAGAGGAGAGTTTTTTTTCTTGGGCTCCAAAATCACTGAAGATGGTGACTGCAACAATGGAATTAAAAGATGCTTGCTCCTGGGAAGAAAAGCCATAACCAACCTATACAGCATATTAAAAAGCAGAGACATTACTTTGCCAACAAAGGTCCATCTAGTCAAAGCTATGTCTTTTCCAATAGTCATGTATGGATGTGAGAGTTGGACCATAAAGAAAGCTGAGTGCTGAAATTGATGTTTTCGCACTGTGGTGTTGAAGACTCTTGAGAGTCCCTTGGGCTGTAGGGAGATCAAACCAGCAAATCATAGAGGAAATTAGTCCTGCATATTCATTGGAAGGACTGATGCTGAAGCTCCAATACTTTTCCTACCTGATGGGAAGAACTGACTCATTGGGAAAGACCCTGATGCTGGGAAAGACTGAAGGCGGGAGGAAAAGGGGATGACAGAGGATGAGATGGTTGAATGGCATCACTGACTAGATGGACATGAGTTTGAGCAAGCTCCAGGAGTTGGTGAAGGACAGGGAGGCCTGGCGTGTTGTGGCCCATGGGTTCACAGAGTCGGACAAGACTGAGTGACTGAACTGAACTGTAAGTATTAAGCAATACATTCAGTTCAGTTCAGTTCAGTTCAGTCGCTCAGTCGTGTCCCACTCTTTGTGACCCCATGAATCGCAGCATCCATCACCAACTCCTGGAGCTCACTCAGACTCATGTCCATCGAGTCGGTGATGCCATCCAGCTATCTCATCCTGTGTCATCTCCTTCTCCTCCTGCCCCCAATCCCTCCAAGCATCAGAGTCTTTTCCAATGAATCAACTCTTCACATGAGGTGGCCAAAGTACTGGAGTTTCAGCTTTAGCATCATTCCTTCCAAAGTAATCCCAGGGCTGATCTCCTTCAGAATGGACTGGTTGGATCTCCTTGCAGTCCAAGGGACTCTCAAGAGTCTTCTCCAACACCACAGTTCAAAACCATCAATTCTTCGGCGCTCAGCCTTCTTCACAGTCTAACTTTCACATCCATACATGACCACAGGAAAAACCGTAGCCTTGACTAGACGGACCTTAGTCGGCAAAGTAATGTCTCAGCTTTTGAATATGCTATCTAGGTTGGTCGTTACTTTTCTTCCAAGGAGTAAGCATCTTTTAATTTCATGGCTGCACTCACCATCTGCAGTGATTTTGGAGCCCAAAAAAGTAAAGTCTGACACTGTTTCCACTGTTTTCCCATCTATTTCCCATGAAGTGATGGGACCAGATGCCATGACCTTCGTTTTCTGAATGTTGAGCTTTAAGCCAACTTTTTCACTCTCCTCTTTCACTTTCATCAAGAGGCTTTTTAGCTCCTCTTCACTTTCTGCCATAAGGGTGGTGTCATCTGCATATCTGAGGTTATTGATATTTCTCCCAGCAATCTTGATGCCAGCTTGTATTTCTTCCAGTCCAGTGTTTCTCATGATGTACTCTGCATATAAGTTAAATAAGCAGGGTGACAATATACAGCCTTGACGGACTCCTTTTCCTATTTGGAACCAGTCTGTTGTTCCATGTCTAGTTCTAACTGTTGCTTCCTGACCTGCATACAGATTTCTCAAGAGGCAGGTCAGGTGGTCTGGTATTCCCATCTCTTTCAGAATTTTCCACAGTTTATTGTGATCCACATAATCAAAGGCTTTGGCATAGTCAATAAAGCAGAAAGAGATGTTTTTCTGCAACTCTCTTGCTTTTTCCATGATCCAGTGGATGTTGGCAATTTGATCTCTGGTTCCTCTGCCTTTTCTAAAACCAGCTTGAACTTCAGGGAGTTCACGGTTCACGTATTGCTGAAGCCTGGCTTGGAGGATTTTGAGCATTACTTTACTAGCATGTGAGATGAGTGCAATTGTGTGGTAGTTTGAGCATTCTTTGGCATTGCCTTTCTTTGGGATTGGAATGAAAACTGATCTTTTCCAGTCCTGTGGCCACAGCTGAGTTTTCCAAATTTGCTGGCATATTGAGTGCAGCACTTTCACAGCATTATCTTTCAAGATTTGAAACAGCTCAACTGGAATTCCATCACCTCCACTAGCTTTGTTTGTAGTGATGATTTTTAAGGCCCACTTGACTTCACATTCCAAGATGTCTGGCTCTAGATTAGTGATCACATCATCATGATTATCTGGGTTGTGAAGATCTTTTTTGTACAGTTCTTCTGTGTATTCTTGCCACCTCTTCTTAATATCTTCTGCTTCTGTTAGGTCCATACCATTTCTGTCCTTTATTGAGCCCATCTTTGCATGAAATGTTCCCTTGGTATCTCTAATATCCTTGAGGTAGAGCCTCTCAAGCAGATGCAAGCAAACTGTAGGCAAAGTACCAGTTGAAACTTCACTTTGGTGCTAACTTGCAGTCTTCATTTTATCCTATCAATGTGCATCTAACAGTGTGACAGACATGAGGTGGTACTAGAAAGAAGGCAGGGAAGAATTCTGAGAGAGTTCCAGTTGGATGTTGTCATTATCCTGTGGTATAAACTTGGGGAAAGTCAATTTTCTCATCTGTAAAAAGGTTAAAAAATAGTGATAAAGTTATGATAAAGACTGGGTATATGTATGATATTGCATAGGCTTAAATTTATGTTCAAGTGCTTGAAAAGAATCTAGAACATTGTTTAACTTTTTGTGGATAATTTGCTTCACATTTATTATATATATTATGAAAATATATACATACACACAAACACACACATACATCTAAAAAACCTGGATATCATATTATAGATGCTTTGTGCATTCATTTAAAATTTTATAAAAGGTATATATGTTTATTTAAAATAATCTACAAATCTACAAAATTTACAAATATATTTTTTGAAAACAGAAAAGAAGTAAAGAAGAAAATACAAATTAATGATATTTTTCCTACCTAGAGACAATGATTGTTAATATGTAGTTGTATATGTTTCCGGTCTGTCCTCTATGCAAGTACATGCATAAATGTTTTGTTTCACAAACTGCAGTCACATCATATATTCTGTTTAGAATATATACTGTTTCATTCACTTAATGCTACAAAATGAGCATTTGGATAACTTCTGTTGCTGTTTCATGATTGTGGAAGCCCATTGGAGCTGTCATGGGGCCAGGGAGTTGACACTTGTCTGAAGACACTGTGAGAAGACTATGCTCATGCTAACTTAAACTGTAAGAGATACTGGGAAAATTGGTCAATTTTGAGCTTCCTGTTAGGTCACTTTTTTAAACTAGGGAAAGTTTTTCAAACCAAACTGCGAACTGATGGATCTGACCTGGATCCCAGTGTTTGGCCTCACTGTAATTTATTTTTGACATTTCTGAAGTTATTGCTGTCTGTAACAGCAACAGTTCCAGAAATACGAATAGGAATACTCATTAGGAAAGTGAGATTCTTTGGTCAATGTTTCTTGAATGTCATATCTGGGAAAAAAACAATTAAAACAGCCTCATTGATTTCTGCTTGCCTAAGCAAAAGATGTGTATTGTGAACTTTAGGCATCCACTCAAATCAAGTGCCTACCATGTACAAGTTACTGTGCACTCCAGGAATACAGAACATTAAGTTCTTTTCCTGAAAAACTCACAGTCTACTGTGTGTGATGAAATACTGACAGATAATTACAGTGGAAGGTGATACCTTACATCTCTGTTGTTCACCAGGAAATAACGTCAAAAGGAAACCAGGATTCATGAGTGGTTTTGACAATATTTTAAATATTTTTCTAGGCTTGAATGAAAAGAGAGTATTGTGAACTTAAAACATTAGTTTCATTAAAAAATCAGACAGATTCTATTATTTTATTAAAGTTTCCATTTTCTGGTTTATTTTAATGAATCCAGATATTTAAGTAGAAATTTCATTGTGAAACAGAGTCTTTACTTATGATCAGATTTTAGGGAAGTGGAAAGTGGCCAGTGAACACTAATTAATGATTAAATTATTGCAGTGACACAAAGACGGATTGTTCTGACACTTTAAAATAATTATAAAGCCAACTCATTGCTGTACTGAAAACTGAGCCTAAGTACTCACCCATCATTTTGTTTTAATTAGATTTTATTTATTTCCAATATCTTTTGAAGAGACTGAGAGAAGATCACAAATGTCTATTATGCAGCCACATCATTTGGACTTTGTAAAAGACAGAGTAATTCTTGATATGGCAGAAATCCACATGACATCAGGCTTTCTTCAGTAAACTCATAAACAAATGGCAGCAATAACATCTTTAAGTCACTTTCTCAAATGCATCTCAGCTGCCGCTCCTACAAATACAAGTTATACCACCAAGTGTGTAATAACTGGGGAAAGTATTTCCAGAAAACAGAACAGGATCATCAAAATCCAATTCAGAAAAATACAAAACAAAAAGAAAGTCCACGAACTTCAATCAATGTGGAATCAAACAACAAATTTTAGAAAAGACTATGAGTTGGTGATGGACAGGGAAGTCTGGCATGCTTCAGTCCATGGGGTCACCAAGGGTCAGACACGACTGAGTGACTGAACTGAACTGAACTGACTTGATATACTGATTTAATTAAGGCTATGTACTGTTTATCCTATTAAAAAATATGACCAAAAATCAACAGATACTCTTTCTAGTCCTTGGCTTAGAAGAATAAATTAGTTTAGTGTCCATTGTTGCCTAATATAGCATTAGTTGAAAGTCCTTCACTGAGACCCTTATTTAAATGTACTGGAAATTGAGATGCTTAAATAAATCCTTGAACTGGAAAACAGTAAAATGTGTGAATGTCAAAATTTTAAAAACCATTTGTTGTGGAGATGAACCAATTAGAAAAGATGCTGCCTGTTAACCAATGAATATGGTACTACTTGTGCCTACCAGCTCCTCTAGGTGTTAGTGAAATTTTGCCTGAGGGAGTATTTACTCTAGAGAATTAGAAGAGATTAGATTAATAGGCAAATGAAAGCTTTTGCACAAAGAGGAACAGTATGTCAGAGGCTCTGGTGATTACATCTTTGCATGTATACAAAGGATCAGCTTGGAAATAATTTTATTTACTTAGTAAATACTTATTAAATGTCTGTTGGGTGAACCTGGGAGTTCATCTATTAAACTTTTCCCATTATGTTCTCAAATTTATTTAAAATAAATGACAAAGCTGGAAGAAATTTCAGGGTCATTTAACACCTTTTTTTTTTTTTTCCCCGCAAATGAAGAACTGATGCCCAGACTGATTAAGTAACAAATTTTTTTTTTTTTTTTTTTTAGCTATTTCTCATGTGCCAAGCATTTGTCTAGGTGCTGAGGATGTAAAAAGCATGAGGACTCTTCTTTCAGGCAGTGCACATTTAAGAGCAAAGAGAGAGAAAATAAGTAACTAAAGAAGCAAGATGCTTTCAGTAATGATGAGAGCCAAGGAAATGAAGAAACAGTGGGATGTGAAAGAGGGACTGTGACTGAGAATTGGCCACTTTTGAGTTGGTATTTCAGGAAGTCTGCTTGAGGAGGTATCATTCAGCTGTTACCTGAATGAAAAGGAGAGGCCAGGCTTACAAAGATCTGAGGCAGCCTTTTAAAGCAGAGGAACAAGTATGAAGACAGATTTGCCACACGGGAAGTATAGAAAGCCTGTGTCACTTAGTTTGCAAACTAGCCCCTATACACGGAGGGCAATGAGAGACCAAACAAAGAGGCAGAACTCTCCAGACTGGTAGATGACTGGCTTAATAAGCAAAAAATTTACATTTGGGTGGCAGCAGGACAAGTAGATTTCCACACCTACCAGAATCTTATAAGTTATATATGAGCCTTAATTATGTTTAGTTACATTTCCTGTCCAGATGATTACAGCAACACATTGCTCTCTCCAAGCTATGTCCTTGGAACAGCTCCCACTGTGGGAATGGTGGGTGGACCGTACATTCCAAGGATAGGGGAGGAGGCAATGAGCTTCTGATTGCCCATGTCCAGCTTGAGTGTCAACCAGTGGAGATCTCATCTTCTTGATGACCTGCTTCAACAGTCTTTGGAATGCAGGGAGGAAGTGGGAGGGGCTAGATCACAGAGGGCTTTCTAGTCTTGGTGAGAAGTTTGTTTTATATTCTAAGTTTTAAGTAGATACATTTATACTCATAATTACTGTATACTCTATATAGCGGGTACACATACATGACATGGGTGATAAGATATGATTTATATTTTTTGAAAGATCATTCTGGCAGAAGGAGGATCACTTTAGGAGGCTATTTTACTCATGTAAAAGGTAATGACACTGTGAGCTATAGTAGTAGATGTGAGTTTGAAAGAAGAGAATGGTTATAGGACTTATTTTGAACATCAAGGATGAAGCAAAGGGATCACAGGTGCCTCTTAGTTTTATCTAAGTTGATAGTGATGCTGGTAAACCGAGATGGATACATTGGGGGAAGACGAGGTGGTCTACATGTAGAAGAAATCAATAATTCTGTTCTGGACTTGTGAACTATGAGATATTTGTAGGCTACCTTTTGGAGACGTCTGGTGAGCTACTGGACTGTTGGATTATGAATTGGGAGCTGAATGAGGAGGTCAGCCCTAGAGACAGAAACTGGAAATGATCTGCATACTGATGGTATTTAAAGACAAACTTCAAGATAAGATCTCTTATGGGGGGAGAACAGACACACAGAGACGAGAACTGAAATCTAAATCCTGAGGCCCACCAAAATCAAGATCTTGAGCACGGGGAATACTTAAGAATAAAGGTTGAGAAGCAATGGCCTTTACAAAGGAAAAAAAAAAAAAAATAAAGGTGAGGTGATATCAAAGAAGTCAGGAGGTCCTCAAGTGACACTAAATCCCAGGTTACTCAACTCGTAGACAAGTACTATTTATAATGCTGTATGCATGCCTTCCTACTTCTGTTTATGTCTCATATATTACTGTAGAATAAAAAAAGGAAAGTTGTGTCAAACACTGGCTAAATATTAACTTAATATCCTGCCTGTCATTGCCTGATAGGGATTTTTTTTGATCATACTTTGGTCGTGTTTTTCTCGTGTATTTGAAACTGTGCTGTGCTTAGTAGCTCTGTCGTGTCTGACTCTTTGCAACCCCATGGACTGTAGTCTGCCAGGCTCCTCTGTCCATGGGGATTATCCAGGCAAGAATACTGGAGTGGGTTGCCATGCCCTGCTCCAGGGGATCTTCCCAACCCAGGGATTGAACCCAAGTCTCAAACACTGCAGTCTCAAACTTTACCATCTGAGCCACCAGGGAAGATTTCTTGAATTTAGAATGCCTCTGGTCTATTCAGTCCTAATGATGGTCAAACTGGCCGATGTTTGGAACCAGGATGAGATGTTATTATTATTATTTTTTTTTTCTTTTTGCACATGTCCTTCCTTCCCACAGTAATTATCTCCTTAATGGTACTTCACAGAAGGCAGCAGCTTCGTGTTTCAGTCTTTCTGACATCCAAACCCCAAACCTCAGGAAGAGCTTTATATATCTCTGCCCTTTACTTGAATCAATTGCCAAATCTTGCTGCTTCACTTTATATTTGCAGCTTTTTCCCTCTCCCTCCACTGCTGCTCTTGTCTTTACCTGAATGATTCTTGTCATTGAAATACTTTGCCTATAAGTAGTCCATCTGTTCCATTTCTGCCTACTGCCTCTGTTCAAATGATCCTTTCTGTGGTTCTGGCATTTCCATTCTTACTCTTAAATCTTACATGGGCTTCCCATTCCCTCCAGAGTCAAGTTCACAATCCTTGCCCACATCATGTGGTCAAGGTCTGAGTGATTTCATTTTTCTCATCCCATCCACCATGTCTAGCTTCTTTCTTTTTTTCCTAGGCTTTCACAATTCTCTTTTTCATAATTATTTCAAATTTTCCTTTGAGCAGACCGTCTTTTTAAAGGCTATTCAAAATACAAGAAAAACAAGACAGGTTGTTTTTTTTTTTTGGTCATTTCTTGCTGAAGAATATTTCAATTACTCATGATACAAGTTTAGCATATTAAATGTTTATCTAATAAAGTTAATATGCAACACACATCAAGTTATTTTATCTTGCAGCCCCTCTAAAATGTGCCTATTCCAAAGCCAAAAAGGCACTGACAGAAAATGATCTAATGATGCCCTTCAGGCAGGTACAAAGGAAAACCTTGAAAAAGTGTGGGGCTCTGCAATGAGCCAATACAGTGAAAGAAAAAATGTTCTTGATTACAAAGTGCCTATTTTTACTCTGACCTTTGATTTTGTTATACTGCATGAATATATAGGCAGCAGGATGCTCAAACTAAAAAGGGGAATAGTTAGTAAGCACCAGTTGCCATGCGAGCAGAGACCTGTTTGTGTCACAGATCTTGGCAAAGATCAAACCAGAGATCAAAGGCTTTGATAAAATATGACTGAGCTTAGTGGCTCATCACCTCTTCCCACAAGCAGTAGGGAGTAGTAGTTTGTGACTGTCTGCTGCCTGAGGTGTGTGTCTAACAGGGAGTCCACATGAGAGCTGCTGGCTGGGACTGAGGTCAACCTGGATGGTAATGATGATGATCAGAGCTGATAGAAGAGCTGAGATGCCAGGTTCCAGCAGGAGTTAACATAACAGATATGAAGGTATTAAAGCAGTCAAGCTTACTGTGATCTCAGACAGATGTGACAACAGCTGGAGAAAGCTGCAGGAGCAAAACAAGCAGCAGTGGCTTCAAAGAGAGCTGAAAGATTGCAGCTTTAGGTCAGTGATATTTGGGAAACTCTCAGAGAGGAGAGTTTGGGGGCATCTACTTTTCTGTCTCTGCCATTATTTTCAAAAGGCTTAAAGTTAACCAACTCTGCCTATTCCTTATGCTGATACATACGACCTAAATACACATCTAAAAGGTATGTATTAACATGGGTCTAGTATAGTCACTAGGAGTCGGACACGACTGAATGACTTCACTTTCACTTTTCACTTTCATGCATTGGAGAAGGAAATGGCAACCCACTCCAGTGTTCTTGCCTGGAGAATCCCAGGGATGCGGGAGCCTGGTGGGCTGCCATCTCTGGGGTCGCACAGAGTCGGACACGACTGAAGTGACTTAGCAGCAGCAGCAGCAGTATAGGCAATAAATATTTGGCCTTCTCCATAAATATTTATCAAAGGAAGGAGAGAAGGAAAAATGGGAGGGAAAATTGGTTGGAGGGTAACACTTTCATGAACATTTCTAACTAAGAGGTATTCATAAGAGCAAGACTGGTATTGTAAGTAGGTAGCAGGTAAAATGGCAACATTTGAGGAAATAGATCTATCTCCTTATTTTCTCCCCAATACCTGTCTGTGAAATTTATATTGTTACTTATTCATTTCCAAGTGTCATGAATCTTTTCAGGCTTGAAGAGCTACTTATCAGAATGCAAATAACTCTTGTGAAGGAATGGATCTTAACTATATGTTTGATATACTTTAATTGACAATTAGTTAAATACATGGCCATTTTGGAAAGGGGCACAGACCATTTACCTAGGTGGGTTTCTCTACTCCAAATTTCAGGAGGAAAATCAGTTTTAATGCACTTGAAAGAGTTAGGAGCCCCTCCTTTCTTCTATTACAATTCTGGATAGTGCTAACACTGACAAAAATAATCTGGTCTCACCTAGTGTCACTGTATAAAGTGACTTGGAATCTGATTTCAAATGGTACACCTGATTCATTCCATGGAGATATTTCGATACTAAAGTAAAGTGCAACACATTCAAACAAAGGTACATATATAAGCAATGGTATACAGACAAATCGGAGAAGGCAATGGCAACCTACTCCAGTACCCTTGCCTGGCAAATCCCATGGATGGAGGAGCCTGATAGGCTGCAGTCCATGGGGTTGCAAGGAGTCAGACACAACTGAGCGACTTCACTTTTACTTTTCACTTTCATGCATTGGAGAAGGAAATGGCAACCCACTCCAGTGTTCTTGCCTGGAGAATCCCAGGGACGGGGGAGCCTGGTGGGTTGCCGTCTCTGGGGTCGCACAGAGTCGGACACGGCTGAAGCGATTTAGCAGTAGCATACACACAAATGAGTGTGTGTTTGTGCATATTTGTAGTTGGGAAAGAATTAAATTCAGAGGCATTTCTTTGAGCTTGTTAGTGCTGATCAAAAATTCACACAGCTCAGATAGAGTTTCAGACACATTTACTCAGGAAACAAACCTGGAGAATCAGCACTTCAAATGACACACTGAACTCTATAGCTAAACTCATTTTTCAGTCTTATCCTTACCTTTTAATAGTTGTAGAAAAAATATTTAGATTTACAAAATGGATGACAAAATAATTCCATTTCTAGAAGCAGTATCGGGGAATATGGTTGGATTTCACTGTCCCTGTTCTTTTCTAAAGACAGCTGAGAGCCTGGTAAGGTGTAGAAATTAATGTGCAGCAAGTGTAAATGCAAATTTCAAATAATTAGCCTCCTGCGGAACAATTCTTCACCTTCAACAAATATCCCAGTACTCTTCCTGTTCTTCTGATGAAGGCCAATTGGCCAAGAGTTTGAATTGCTTGGAAAAATTCCTTCAGGAAGGAAATGAAGAAACTGTGAGAAATGAATCATTTTTACTCATTGTTTTGGTACATGTTAGTGACATAGTGCTTCAGGAAATATTTAAACTTATGCCTATTTGAGTTTTGGTTGCTGTGACCCTGTCAGTTGTTTCTCATTGATTTGCCATTATCATACTTCAGGTGAGTCCAATTTGGATTCTGTTTTGGAAATGACTGAGAATTTGCCCACTTTCTGTCTGAACTTTCCCAATGTTTGTAATTGGCTTAGGTGGTTTAGGCTGTATTAAAAAAATAAACTTCTGAGCATATTTGGTCAGTACATTTATAATTCAGTGAAGGTAAATGTCTCAGTGAGTCAATTATTCAATATAGGCTCTGATGGGTGTCAGATCTCAGGATGATTCCCAGCTCTATTGCTTATAAGCTGTGGATGCTGACAAGTCATTTAATCCTACTACACTTCAGTTTCATCATCTATAATATGGATAGTACCTCAAGAATCTGTAGTGAGCATGAAAGGAAATGGTGTATATAACATTCTTAGCTATTATTTAACACTTTACAATATATAAACTAGGTGATGGGCTGTGACAGCTGTGTCCAATAGAAGTATAACGCAAGCCACATTGTTGTTCAGTCATTCAGTTGTGTCTGACTCTTTGCAACCCCCATGGACTGCAGCATGCCAGGCTACCCTGTCCTTCACTATCTTGTGGAGTTGGCTCAAACTCATGTCCATTGGGTTGATGATGCCATACAACCATTTTGTCCTCTGTTAATCCCTTCTCCTTCTGCCTCCAATCTTTCCCAGCATCAGGGTCTTTTCCAATGAGTCAGCTCTTCACATCAGTTGGTCAAAGGATTGGAGCTTCAGCATCAGTTCTTCCAATGAGTATTCAGGGTTGATTTCCTTTAGGATTGACTGGTTTGATCTCCTTACCATCCAAGAAACCCTCAAAAGTCTTCTCCAGCACCACAGTTCAAAGGCATCAATTCCTCTGAAGCTCAGCCATTTTTATTGCCCAGCTCTCACATCCATACTTAACTACTGGAAAAACCATGGCTTTGACTATACAGATCTTTGTCAGCAAAGCAATGTCATAGCCTTTCTTCCAAGGAACAAACATCTTTTAATTTCATATCTAATTTAAAATTTTCCAGTAGCTCCATTAAAAAAGTGAAAAAGATGAAATTAATTTTGACAATATATTTTATGTATTCCACTATGTCCAAACATCACTTCAACATTTACTCTATAAGGAAATTATCAAAAAGCTATTTTATATCTTTTCCCTCATTACCATGTTCAATCCAGTGTGTGTTTTATACTTCAAGGACACTTCGATTTGGATGATAAATTTTCAGCAGATAATATAAAGAGTAGTTTTGGCAAACCAGTGAAGTTGTTTTTAGCCAAAACCTATTTTACTGCTTTGGTTTATAAGTTAAAATGAATTAAAATTTGCATTTCTCTGATAATGAGTGATGTTGAGCATCTTTTCATGTGTTTGTTAGCCATCTGTATGTCTTCTTTGGAGAAATGTCTGTTTAGTTCTTAGGCCCATTTTTTGATTGTGTCGCTTATCTTTCTGGAATTGAGCTTCAGAAGTTGCTTGTATAGTTTTGAGATTAAAATTCTTTGTCGGTTGCTTCATTAGGTATTATTTTCTCCCATTCTGAAGGCTGTCTTTTCACCTTGCTTAAAAGCTTTTAAGTTCAGGTTCCATTTGTTTATTTTTGCTTTATAGCATTGAAACATGTATATTATCATATGTGAAATAGATTGCCAGTCCAGGTTCAATGCATGAGACAGGGTGCTCAGGGCTGGTGCACTGGGATGACCCTGAGGGATGGGATGTGGAGGGAAGTGGAAGGGAGGGTCAGGATGGGGAACACATGTATACCGTTGGCTGACTCATGTGAATGTATGGCAAAACCCGCCACAATATTGTAATTAGCTTCCAATTAAAAAAAAAAAGACTAAGAAAAAAGGAATTAAAATTAAATAAAATTAAAAGTTCAATTTTTTAGTTACATAAGCCACATTTCAACTGTTTATTGGCCACGCATGCCTAGTGGGTAATGGTATTGGACTTCCCAAGACTAGAAAGACGTGATACAAGGAAGTAAATGTCCAGAGCACAGGAGCTTGAGCCTTCATCTGCCTGGTCTTGTTAAAAGCCTTAGCTTCCCACTTGTTTCTGCTCTATTTTTCCTACTCTTGGGCCTAAAAAAGAGGACAATAAGCTATTGCTTCTTGACAACCATCTGGGTCAATCATATATTGGAAGAGACGGCAAGGAAAGTTGACTTTTATGTTGATATTTGTTGCTCAGAGCAGACTTCCTGCTTTGAGAGGACCTCCCCGGAGGGCGGAAGGAGGGATATTAACAGTGGGCACGACCATAATGATCACGTGTAATCCTATAATCTTCACTGTGTTTGGAGGGCTACAATTCAGGCAGGGCCATCATAAATGAAATCAGTCTAGGAATGAACCCAAGAGAGAATATTATTGTGACTGATTTTTGCTCTTGGGAGGTCAGGTTCAGCTGCAGTGGGTGGTGACTGTGAAGCTGGAGTCCTTGCAAAGCAGGGCAGATTTATAGCAGTGTCCCGATTGCAGCAGCAGTGAAATAGATACATCTGTGTAAGGGAGCCTCCTCTAAATCTGTGACAAAGGAAATGTAAACACGTCAGACGTACAGTCCCTGTATCTTCTATTTGTGGGTTGTCTAGTTGAGGAGATAAGACACAAGAAGAGGGAGGTTTTAATTATATATGAGATAAAAGTGCACAACAGTATCAGAAAAATGATAAACTAGAAAATGATGAATTACCAAATTAATGATATTAGTAGTAAGGGATGTTGGAGGTCACATGAAAGGAGATTGTTATGAACTGGGTTCATCTGAGAAGACAGTCAAACCTGAATTCTTTCTTGAAGGATTCCCCACCCCCAGAGTAAGAGTATAGATTGAATAGAAGTACTAGGTCAGAACAATGTAGGATTTGTTTGCTAGTATGGAGAATTCAGAAGTGAATTGTTGGAGCCAAAAATGTGAATAGGTCTGTTCAAGATGCTTTTTTCTCTAGACAATGGACAGCTTTTGAATGTTTGAATGACAGTATCAAAAAAATTGATTTTATAGAAATGTAAATGTTAGAATGACACACTGGTAACAGAATTTTATAGTTTCCTGAGGTATTTGAATTTATTATTTAACAAAATCCTTATTAATAACTGTAAGAATGTCAGGCAGGTGTAATTATCTTCTTTTTACAGAAAAAGATGCTAAGAATCACAGTTAAGTTAGTTGCTCCAAGTCACATGGCTAGTGAGTGGTAGAGGGGACTAGAATCCAGGTATCTTCACATTCAGTCTAGGGTTCAATATCTAATATATGGCAGTATATCTTTTAGAGGTGTGTGCCTGCTAAGTCATTTCAGTTGTGTTTGACTCTTTGCACCCCTATGGACTGTAGCCCAGCAGGCTCCTCTGTCCATGGGATTCTCTAGGCAAGAATACTGGAGTGGGTTGCCATGCCCTTCTCTAGGGGATCTTCCCAACCTAGGAATCGAACCCACATCTCTTACATCTCCTGCATTGACAGGTGGGTTCTTTACCACTAGTGCTACCTGGTAATCCCATCTTTTAGAGGTAGAGCTTCTTAAAAATGATGAAATGTCCCTGGAGATTCATGGTTTTTTTTTGATCTACCGAGTAGGTCTATTGAAACGGATTCCTTGATTTGGACTGTCCTCAGGCAATATTATCAATAAGTGAAGCTGGCCATCAGTGTTTTCAGTTCCTTCAATTTTTCAACCACACTAAGCCCAAATTCGTCATGTCTCAATAATATAACCAGAGTGGTTAGGGCCTACTATTGCTGGGGCAAAACTCCTACCTCCTGACCATTTTGTGGACTTAAAATGTATCTATTTCATGTCTCATTTTTTTTGGAAGTGCCCAGAAGTTTCTAGCAGAGGGTGGTTAACAGCTAATTGGTATTAACTTCTACTAGTAGTTTAATGAACTCATTTATTGCTTTCCTTTCTAATAATGCGAAAACTCTTCAAATGCTAAGGGGAGGATTTTATCATTTCACAAAGTTTTGAGGTATGAGTCAGTAGAAACATTTTTATCCCTCTGTTCCTGCTCAGGGTGGTCTCCTTTCTCTCCCACAAGTACCCCATTTTATACCACTTAGGAAAGTGAAAGTGGAAGTCACTCAGTCGTGTCCAACTCTTTGTGACCCCATGGATTATACAGTCCATGAAATTCTCTAGGCCAGAATACTGGATAGCCTTTCCCTTCTCCAGGGGATCTTCTCAACCCAGGGATCAAACCCAGGTCTCCCACATTGCAGGTGGATTCTTTACCAGCTGAGCCACAAGGAAAGTTTCATACCACTTATGAGTTCTGATCAAATGCCAGCCTGTGTCCAGGCTCCATTCAAGAAGCTTTTCACCCATTAGTTTCCTACCTTTAACTACCCTGCATGTTAGCTATGAACATCTGGTATTCATCTGGATTCAAAGTTCAGTGAACTTTCCAAGTGACAGCTGCTCCAGGATCTTCTTAGCCTAATTGTTTAATTTTAGAGGGCTACAATCCAGTTTTCAATTCTTTTTATTTTTGGCTGTGCTGGGTCTTTGTTTCCTTGCATGGGCTTTCTCTAGTTGTGGAGAGTGGTGGCTACTCTAGTTTTATGCAAGCTTCTCATTTCATTTCAGTGGCTTCTTTTGTTGTGGAACACGGGCTCTAGAGTACTCGGGTTTCAATAGTTGGTGCACATAGGCACAGTGGTTGTGACTTGTTGGTTCTAGGGGGCACAGGCTTCAGTAGTTGCCACACAGGGACTCATTAGTTGTGGCTCTCGGGCCCTAGAGTGGACAGGCTTCAGTAGTTGTGGCTCACAGGCTCTAGAGCGGGGCTCAGTAGTTGTGTCACACAGGCTCAGTTGCTTCTTGGCATGTGGAATCTTCCCAGACCGGGATCAAAGCCATGTACCCTGTATTTGCAGGCAGATTCTTATCCACTGTGCCACTAGAGATGCCCCAGTTTTCAATTCTTACTACCAGTTTCTACGACTATATCCAAAGCTTCCCTGGTGTCTCAGACTGTAAGGAATCTGCTTGCAATTCTGCTTGCAATTATTTGATTGAAACCCTGGATTCAATCCTGGGTTTGGAAGATCCCTTGAAACAGGAAATGGCTATTCACTCCAGTATTCTTACCTGGAGAATTCCATGGACAGAGAGGCTGGCAGGCTCCATCCTGGGGGTTGCAAAGAGTTGGACACAACTGAGCGACTAACACTTTCACTTTACTTTTTCATATCCAAAGCAGCCATATCCTCATGTGGCCTGATCTGCTGCCCTTGAAGTTTTTTTTTCTTTCTCATGGACAATATCCTTTCTTGATAGATACGATGTCTTCCAACTAAAAAAATTACTACCAGCATTCATTATTCTTCAGTGTCATTGCTGGTGAACTGGTATTTTCTGCTAAAAGCTAAGTTCATCCCTGTCAATGCTTCTTGACTAGTAAAGTTGGCCACCCTCTGAGATCTCATCAGTGGTTTTGCTTTTACTGAAGGTTTACCATCGAAGCTCCCTGTTTCTCCTCTTTTCTTTTTGTCTCATTCCATTGGTGGTGGATACAAGTCAATATGCAAGGTTCTTGCTTGAAGGTTATAATTCTACCAAGACAATCAAGAATAGATTGATACTTGGAAGAATAAATTCTTTTTATTTCAGAAGTAGCAGAATATTATTCCAGATGTGTTTTGTTTGAAACACAAGGCATTATTTATTTATTTAAAAAATTAGCCAACACTAAAGACATTAGGTGAATTCACATAACCCTATAGATTTTTCCTCTTAAAAAAGTTTGTATATTTGTCTACATTGGGCTCACATTCCCACATGGTAACATTTGACCAGAACTGAGTATTAGTTATCCTCTTTCTCTGATTTACCAAAGCTTCCATTACGCATACAATATATGCATTGCCAGTTATATGTGGTCTACTTCACCCATTAGTATTTCTGTGACTTCTCTGTTTCTTAGCAGGGAGTCTTGGAAATTATTTTACTTTTTGTAATTCAGTTAGGATCTCTAATACAATGCCTGGCATGTAGAAAGTATTTGTTACTTGATAAGTGGTTTTACTAACCCCACCACTCTAGCTATTGTTACTGTTTGTGTGATATCACTATTTCTATTCCCTACATCCTCCAGATCCTCAATAGAGGAGTGTTACCCTATAATCCTCAACGCTCTCAGTTCCTGAGGGGAGGGGAAACACCAGATTATTAAATCTTGCTGAGCCAGCAGAGTTATTAGCCTGATCATCTTTGAAGCTGTAGTTAATGCCCTGTGCTGACCTTTATATGCTTAGCCTTACCTTGAAATGGTCACTTAAAACTATGGTGTCTCATCTTAATCGGTACAAAGATTATCTTTGATCTTGTGGGGGGCCATATATTGTACCCTGATCCTCCTTCAGGACTGAAGGACTTTTTCTTCAGCTTCTGGGAGTGCTGCTTTCTGATAGATCTCTGCTGGGAATGGTCCTCAGCTAAAGAGAGCTGCCTTGATCAAATAAATGATGCCCCTTCATAGGGGCAACTTATAGCCACATCAAGTTCTAGAAAGAGCAAAGGCCTCACTCCCTCTCCCCACTGGAGATGATTTCTAAGGGCCATCTTAGCTTTAGAGCTTCCATGATGCCTTGGTTGAGAATGTACTGTAACCCAGCCTCTTCCTTTCCTTCCCCTCCAAGTGTTAATATATAGAGCACTCCCAGCAAATCCTGTCTTGGAGCCTACTGTCCAGGAAACCCAAGCAACTGCAACTGTTTACACTTAGGAGTCCTAATTAAATGTGTGGATTACTCTAGATTTTGCACCTTCTGAGTGTGCATGTAATCTAGAGAGTTGAAAATATTCTGTGGTTGAAATAATTCCATGGTGATTGTAGGAAGAGGACAGAACCTAATATGAGATGACTCAAACTAGAGCCATAAATGAGATTATAATATAGTATTTTTTACAGAACAAGTACATCTATGAAATAGTTCTGTGTTGAATTTATTTTGGTTTGTGTGTTTATAAAATTCTATTATTATAATAATAAAAGAGTAGTAACTTTAAAAACATAAATTGAACTTTTCATGTGTATATTTGAATCTTTTATTAACACTTACAGGGAATTCTGTCCTGGGTATTTTGCTCCCTGACATTTACACTGAATATGTTTTCCAGAAAATACAGTGATAAAAAGAGATGAAAAAAAGCTTGCTCTCTTTCCCTCTCCTT
This sequence comes from Oryx dammah, assembly GCF_014754425.2. NCBI lineage: Eukaryota > Metazoa > Chordata > Mammalia > Artiodactyla > Bovidae > Oryx > Oryx dammah. The sequence goes on along the minus strand of NW_024070187.1, from coordinate 82,231,905 downwards.
GCTGTATTAGAACACAGTGAAATGTTTTTCACCATATTGAAATCTTTCATTGCCAACTTACTTTCTATGAAGGAATTGCTTTTTGTGTGAAAAATTAGAACTTTTAAAATTCAAAATGGAAACTATATGATTTAATAGGGTTTTAGTTACTTAATAAAAAAGAGGGTATTAGATACAACAATATCTCTCTTAATAGGAGATAATGAGCAACATGGTAGACTTTGTTAGCAAAATTTCATTAGTGTAGTAGTATTAGTTTTGTGAGAAGGGAATACTCCACTTATTTGAATAACACCAAGGTTGTATTTCCTGGAAATCTGGGCTTTATTACAAATGACATTATTTGAAATAATTAGCCATACAAAAATGTTGCAAATGGGAATTAAGTTCCAAGAGAACCTCATTTTTATTATATCATAAAATAAAATTTTACTTTTTTATTTGTTGTGGTAATGACCTCACCCTTACTCTCTCTTCAAACCTCAAATTCCATCTCCTCTTCTTTTATTCAGAAAGAAAACTAACCTATTTCTTCTCCAACAAATTTCCAAAACATACCTGGATGTGAACCCACACCTTGACATTCCTCATGTTGGGTTCAATGGCTTCTCTCTGTCGTTGTGTGTGGGCAATCTCTCTGGCCAGGCACAGCATTTCATCAGCTCCTGCCTACTCAAGGGCTCTGCTCTGGTGGTTATTCTCCCTCTCTCTCCTTAACCAGTTATCCCTCTCCTGAATAATTCTAATCAGCATACAAATTTGCGATTATCTTCCCTTGACCCATTGTCCTTCAACTGTTGCCTTATTGCTCTGATCTCTTTGATAGCAAGGCTCAAAGAATTCTCTACTAGCTTTCTTTATTTTTTCCATTTCCAATTCTCTCTTTAACCCTTTCCAACTAGTCTCTACTGAAACTCCACTAAAAATGAATATAACAGTCAGTTTCCATCTGGTCAAGTCAGTGATCTATTTTCTGTCCTTTTCCTACTTAAAATATGTTTCTTTTATTGAATACACAGAGCCAAACTCTCCTGTTTTTTTTTTTTTTTTTTTCCTGCAGCTTTGCCAGCCTTTCCTCAATCTCCTCATTGACTGTTCATCCTGGTGCCAGTCTCTACACATGCAATGGCAGAGTTTAGTTTTTGCTTTCTTCTTTCTGCAGACCTTCTTCTAGGTGAGCTCATTCAGTTGTGTGCATGCATTGCTAAGTCACTTCAGTTGTGTTGGACTCTTTTAGACGCTATGGGGCATAGCCCACCAGACTCCTCTGTCCATAGGATTCTCCAGGCAAGAATATTGGAGTGGGTTGCCATGCTTTCCTCCGGGGGATCTTCCTGACCCAGGGATCAAACCCTGGTCTCATGCATCTCCTGCAGTGGCAGGCAGATTCTTTACCACTGCGAGACCTGGGAAGACCAATTATAATGCATAGAGAATGATTAACTGTTGAACAAATTCTGAGTCCTCATTATTTGCACATCAAATTTCTACAAACATATGTGTTCAATTGTTAATATTTCTACTTAAATTATAATGATCATATTTAATGGTTCTATATAGTAGTTCTATAACTATGTAAAAGTAGACCATCATATTTTTTTAATCAAAATATTTTAATTAAACAGTTTATCTCTTTAAGTTCAATATGATTGTGAAATCTGTGTATTTTTCAAGTACTTTTTTGGGCTGTGCGTATTAAATCATTTTAGTCATGTCTGTCTCTTTGCGACCCCATGGACTATAGACTGCCAGGCTCCTCTGTTCATTGGATTTTGCAGACAAGAATACTGGAGTGGGTTGCTGTCCTCTCCTGCAGGGGATCTTCCTGACTCAGGAACTTCTCATGACTCCTGTGGCTTCTGCATTGCAGGTGGATTCTTTATGGCTGAGCCACCAGGGAAGCCCAAGTACTTCATTAGTAAAATGCAAATATTTTGAAGTTTGCATTTGGAATTGCTTGCATATGTTATATTGATAAATAAGTAGGCACACTAAAGGTCAAATATTCTGTGTTGAGTTTAGGTATGGAGCTTACCTGTCTTTTGTTCAAACACTTTTGCCTTTGGCTTTTCAAAAACCATTTCTGAAAGAGTTGTCCAGTGACAGTAATTTAAAACAAAACAAAAGACAAACATCCCTCATTCACTATCTCAGATCTTCCTTCTTCCTATGTCTGTGGTTCTTTTCTATGCATTCATTGAAGTGACTTAAAAAAAAAAAAGTTGTTTGGTTTACCAGCCTCCTTTGGATTTCAGATGTAAAAAGCAGTTACATTTTCTGGACACTTACCTGCAGACAGGAGGAGGTGTGAAGAGTTTCAGTGATGTTCTAATGGTCATGGAGGCAAGTGCATATCATTTATCTGGGGATAAATGTCATCATCTTTGTTCTCTAAGATCATATTCACTGTGCAAAATCTTGATTTTTAAAAGGAATGGAGGAGATAGAAAGTAGGGTATTAATTGAACTCCTTTTTTGAGAGTTATGTCTTTATGAAATTTCATGTCACTTGTTTTCCCACTTATAACTATTAGGCGCTCAGAACTGACACTCAGGTAACATCCCAAACTGTATTTGCATGGTGATAGCAGAAACAAAAGCCCAACATTTAACTAATAATTGTCTTATTAAAGGTCGTATTCTTTGATTGAAATGTACCTGAAATGGACAGTCCAGGGACTCCAGGATTTCTGAGTTGCAAAACTAAAATACTCTTTTAAAAGAAGAATCAGCTACTAGCCCTGTGCTGTGTATGCTAAGTCACTTCAGTCATGTCCGACTCTTTTTGACCCTATGGACTGGCCACCTGGAGTCTCTGCCCATAGGATTTACCAAGTGAGAATATTGGAGTGGGTTGCCATGCCCTGCTCCAGGGGATCTTCCCAACACAGGGATTGAACGTGAGTCTCCTGCATTGCAGTTGGATTCTTTACCGCTGAGTCACCAGGGAAGCCCCACTAGCTCTATGTTAGATATGTTTTCTGTTACAGAAGAATGCCTATTTTCTATTAATTCCATATTATCTTCAAGATTCTTTTTCAGGAACAGAGGCCACAAACAAAGTTAAATTGTGGTTCATCTGGCTTTTTGCACTATGAACAAAATCCTCTTTCTGAACTCCAACCTAATTCTGCTATTACTGCTTATTTTATGGTATTGTTTGAGAAATGTACTGACTTCCCTGGTGGCTCAGATGGTGAAGATTCTGCCTGCAGTGCAGGAGATCTGGGTTCAATCCCTGGGTTGAGAAGATCCTCTGGAGAAGGGAATGACTCAGTTCAGTCGCTCAGTCATGTCCGACTCTTTGCGACCCCATGAATCACAGCAGGCCAGGCCTCCCGGTCTATCACCATCTCCTGGAGTTCACTCAGACTCACGTCCATCGAGTCCGTGATGCCATCCAGCCATCTCATCCTCTGCGTCCCCTCCTCCTCTTACCCCCAATCCTTCCCAGCATCAGAGTCTTTTCCAATGAGTCAACTCTTCGCATGAGGTAGCCAAAGTACTGGAGCTTCAGCTTTAGCATCATTCCTTCCAAAGAAATCCCAGGGCTGATCTCCTTCAGAATGGAGTGGTTGGATCTCCTTTCAGTCCAAGAGACTCTCAAGAGTCTTCTCCAACACCACAGTTCAAAAGCATCAATTCTTCAGCACTCAGCCTTCCTCACACTCCAACTCTCACATCCATACATGACCACAGGAAAAACCATAGCCTTGACTAGACGGACCTTAGTCGGCAAAGTAATGTCTCTGCTTTTGAATATACTATCTAGGTTGCTCATAACTTTTCTTCCAAGGAGTAAGTGTCTTTTAATTTCATCACTGCAATCACCATCTGCAGTGATTTTGGAGCCCCCCAAAATAAAGTCTGACACTGTTTCTAATGTTTCCCCATCTACTTCCCATGAAGTGATGGGACCGGATGCCGTGATCTTCATTTTCTGACTGTTGAGCTTTAAGCCAACTTTTTCGCTTTACTCTTTCGTTTTCATCAAGAGGCTTTTTAGTTCCTCTTCACTTTCTGCCATAAGGTGGTATCATCTGCATATCTGAGGTTATTGATATTTCTCCTGGCAATCTTGATTCCAGCTTGTGTTTCTTCTTCAATCTCATGTTGAAGGTCAGGAATGGAGGTGGTAAAGAGATACCCCTCATCCAAGGTAAGGAGCAGTGGCTGTGTTTTGCTGGAGCAGCCATGAAGAGATACCTCACGCCCAAGGTAAGAGAAGCCCAAATAAGATGGTAGGTGTTGCAAGAGGGCATCAGAGGGCAGACACACTGAAACCATACTCACAGAAAACTAGTCAATCTAATCACACTAGGATCACATCCTTGTCTAACTCAATGAAACCAAGCCATGCCTGCGGGGCAACCCAAGACGGGTGGGTCATGGTGGAGAGGTCTGACAGAATGTGGTCCACTGGAGAAGGGAATGGCAAGCCACTTCAGTATTCTTGCCTTGAGAACCCCATGAACAGTAGGAAAAGGCAATATGATAGGATACCAAAAGAGGAACTCCCCAGGTCATTAGGTGCCCAATGTGCTACTGGAGGTCAGTGGAGAAATAACTCCAGAAAGAATGAAGGGATGGAGCCAAAGTAAAAACAATACCCAGCTGTGGATGTGACTGGTGATAGAAGCATGATCCGATACTGTAAAGAGCAATATTGCATAGGAACCTGGAATGTCAGGTCCATGAATCAAGGCAAATTGGAAGTGGTCAAACAAGAGATGGCAAGGGTGAACATCGACATTCTAGGAATCAGCGAACTAAAATGGACTGGAATGGGTGAATTTAACTCAGATGACCATTATATCTACTACTGCAGGCAGGAATCCCTCAGAAGAAATGGAGTAGCCATCATGGTCAACAAAAGAGTCCGAAATGCAGTACTTGGGTGCAATCTCAAAAATGACAGAATGATCTCTGTTCGTCTCCAAGCAAACCATTCAATATTACAGTTATCCAAGTCTATGCCCTAACCAGTAATGCTGAAGAAGCTGAAATTGAACGGTTTTATGAAGACCTACAAGACCTTTTAGAACTAACACCCCCAAAAGATGTCCTTTTCATTATAGGGGACTGGAATGCAAAAGTAGGAAGTCAAGAAACACCTGGAGTAACAGGCAAATTTGGCCTTGGAATGCGGAATGAAGCAGGGCAAAGACTAAGAGAGTTTTCCCAAGAAAATTCACTGGTCATAGCAAACACCCTCTTCCAACAACACAAGAGAAGACTCTACACATGGACATCACCAGATGGTCAACACCAAAATCAGATTGATTATATTCTTTGCAGCCAAAGATGGAGAAGCTCAGTCAACAAAACAGTCAACAAAAACAAGACCAGGAGCTGACTGTGGCTAAGATCATGAACTCCTTATTACCAAATTCAGACTCAAATTGAAGAAAGTAGGGAAAACCGCTAGACCATTCAGGTATGACCTCAATCAAATCCCTTATGATTATACAGTGGAAGTGAGAAATAGATTTAAGGGCCTAGATCTGATAGATAGAGTGCCTGATGAACTATGGAATGAGGTTCGTGACATTGTACAGGAGACAGGGATCAAGACCATCCCCATGGAAAAGAAATGCAAAAAAAGCAAAATGGCTGTCTGTGGAGGCCTTACAAATAGCTGTGAAAAGAAGAGAGGCAAAAAGCCAAGGAGAAAAGGAAAGACATAAGCATCTGAATGCAGAGTTCCAAAGAATAGCAGGAAGAGATAAGAAAGCCTTCCTCAGCGATCAATGCAAAGAAATAGAGGAAAAGAATAGAATGGGAAAGACTAGAGATCTCTTCAAGAAAATTAGAGATACCAAGGGAACATTTCATGCAAAGATGGGCTTGATAAAGGACAGAAATGGTATGGACCTAACAGAAGCAGAAGATATTAAGAAGAGGTGGCAAGAATACACGGAAGAACTATACAAAAAAAAACCTTCATGACCCAGATAATCATGATGATGTGATCACTAATCTAGAGCCAGACATCCTGGAATGTGAAATCAAGTGGGCCTTAGAAAGCATCACTACAAACAAAGCTAGTGGAGGTGATGGAATTCCAGTGGAGCTATTTCAAATACTCAAAGACAATGCTGTGAAAGTGCTGCACTCAATATACCAGCAAATTTGGAAAACTCAGCAGTGGCCACAGGACTGGAAAAGGTCAATTTTCATTCCAATCCCAAAGAAGGGCAATGCCAAAGAATGCTCAAACTATCACACAATTGCACTCATCTCACATGCTAGTAAAGTAATGCTCAAAATTCTCCAAGCCAGGCTTTAGCAATACATGAACCGTGAACTTCCTGATGTTCAAGCTGGTTTTAGAAAAGGCAGAGGAACCAGAGATCAAATTGCCAACATCCACTGGATCATGGAAAAAGCAAGAGAGTTGCAGATAAACATCTCTTTCTGCTTTATTGACCATACCAAAGCCTTTGACTGTGTGGATCACAATAAACTGTGGAAAATTCTGAAAGAGATGGGAATACCAGGCCACCTAACCTGCCTCTTGAGAAATCTGTATGCAGGTCAGGAAGCAACAGTTAGAACTAGACATGGAACAACAGACTGGTTCCAAATAGGAAAAGGAGTACGTCAAGGGAATGACTACCCCTCCAGTATTCTGGCCTGGAGAATTCCATGGACAGAGGAGTCTGGCAGGCTACAGTCCCTGGGGTCACAAAGAGTCTGACACAACTGAATAACTTTCACTAGCTGTACAAAGTTAAAAACTGAAATATCCTCATTGCTCCAAAAAGAGAGAACAAATAGCTCCAGAAAAATATGCATAGGTTTCTTATTTGCAATTGGTCAAATCTAACTGCTTTGAAGGCTGTCAGAATCATGTTACCATTCAGTTGACTAGCTCCAGTGGTGTTTACTGATTGATCAATTGACCCTATAAGGCTGAGGAAAGGTTGATGACACTTTCTGTATCTGATTCTCAGAGCTGAATATGTGTGATCATCTTTTCTTAAGCTGAGGTTAAAAATAAAAATCTAAGCTTCAGGTAGCATCTGCCAGATTGTTTTGTTTATGGTGATAATCTTTTGATAATATGGATAAAATCATTGTTTTATTCCCTGTAGTTTTATATCTTACAAAGACTTATTTTATTTTATTTTTAGCTTTGCTGGGTCTTTGGTGCTGTGCACAGGTGTTCTCTACTTACAGCTAGCAGGATCTACTCTTCCTTGCAGAGCAAGAGCTTCTCATTGCAGTGACTGCTGGCGGAACTCAGGCTCCAGGCACACGGGCTTCAGTCGTTGTGAGCCATGGGCTCAGTTGTCTGAGGCAAGTGGAATCTTCCTAGACCATGTTCCCTGCACTGGCAGGCAGATTCTTTACCTCTAGACCACTGGCAAGCCTCTCCATGTAGTTTTAAAATGACAAAATCCTGAGGCATAAAGAACAAGCGTGAAACAAGTCATAGGATGTATAGATTTATCTGCCATCTTTCAGTTCTTTTGGGATGATGTTCAAAAGTTTTCATAAGTTATTGCCCCATTTCTCCCTTTGAATTCAGTTGGAAGTTGGTCTAAAAACAATGGTCAGCCTATGTGGATAAAAAGGAATTTATGGATCATTTGAGGATATAATACTTCCTCTTTCCCTATTATCTTGTTTATTAGTTAACTCTAATTGATTAATGCTCCCTGAGCAATCTCATGCAATTACCAGGTAGTAATATTTCACAGTTATATATAAAGTTCTTACCAGAAGCCTTAGAATTGCAACAATTACTATTTTAATCACAGGATTGCATTGAGAGATAAGAATTCTTGGCTGTATTATTTTCTCCACTAAGCTTACTTAGTGATACCAGGCTAGTCACTTTGGCTCCATTTTCTTCTTTTGTAAACCAGGGATAATGCCACATGCCTACTCACCAAGCATGTGGTGAGGATTAATTAGATAAGTATCAGCAGAGCTCTCTGAACTCCTTAGGACTGAGGTGTTTATTCATCCGAGGTATTATTATCATTATCATTATCACTTGGGTCATAAATAAAACCCATAGCTGTTAAAGATGGAAAAGGTTTTGTTGGCTTGCCAAATCCCACCCTACAACCTCTCTTAAGTAGCAGGGCAAGATGGAGTGAGTCCCTTGACAGACAAGGTATAACAGATTAAAGTGATACTTCACTTGATCATAGCCAAAAGGTTTGTGTTAATAAGCTTAATAGTATTTACTGGGTGGGTGTCCAGAACAGCTGTCTTTTTTTTATTGCAGGTGCAAGAGCCAAAGCCAAAGCCAGTCTGGATTTAGCAAATCCAATTACTTCTCAGGATTTGCTACCTTCCGAGACAGCACTTATCTAATCATTAGTTGATAATAGACACCCTGTTAAGTTGATACTAGCTCCCCGTAACCAGATTCAAGGATCCATTTTCTTTCTTAAAAACACTATTTTAACTTTATGCAATAAGGCTTATCAGACATGTTTTACATGTAGAGTAAGAGTTTGGCTTTGATTATGATAACACCAAACAACTCATTTCAGATTTTCTTGATTTGATAACACCCCTATAAGAATTGCATTTTAATTGTTTCTGAGCTCACGGAGATATTTCTTGATTAATTTTTTTTTGTCTGTAGGAGCAAAAAGGGAATTCAGAGGACATCCTAATTAAAAATGAAAATGGATCATCACACAAGTAGCTTATTATGAGATGTAAAACCCCATGAAAAATGAATATAATCTTTTCTCAAGCAGTGTAAGCTGTGCGTGTATTTTAATAATCCAGAACACCTGGATATTTCACAGCTAAATAGAAAGCAGAGATGTAAGGTGAAAGTGACCTTGTAATAAGGAAGAATTCACGTATGGAAGGAGGATGCCTGAATGAGCAGACTAACTGGTGACTGAAATTAGAAAACGTTTCCAATCAGTGCAAGGTAAAAAAAGCATATATTGGTAGCATGACTGAAATGACATTGATGGCCAGTAGCTCTTAGAATGCTCACACACAGAAGTAAGCTGATTAAGGCAACTCTTTTAAATAATTTATTTCCTAATTGTTTATTTTTTGCAGGGAACAAAGCAGGAAGAGAAAGTGTATTGCTTTGGGAATCTGCAAATACCATTTTATGCCCTGTTTTAGCTTATTTACATTTTCTGTCATTAGCCACTTTCTTTTCTTCTCTAGGTGACATAGCCTTGCTTTAGTGAATTTGCTTGACTAGGCAAACATTTTATCCATAAAAATACATTAGTGTTCCTAGTTAAAAATCTCCTTGCCCATTTGTTATGTTTTGCTAATTGACTTGGCTTATTGTAATTTTCACAAGACATTTTCAGTACATTATTATTTCATTGTACATATTCAGTACACTAGAAGACTTTCCATATCTAAATCTTGATGTTCCAAAACTTTATATTTAAAATAATACCATTTTCCTAGGCAGTCTGACTCTTGAATTTCCTTTTTTCTTTTCCTTCTCCTTGTCTTGACCTCTAACTCTGTAATTTCCATGGTTATAGAGATTGTATATCCCAGACTTTCAAGAGCTGTCCCAATTTTTCCTTGCAGTTTCATGAGTCACTGAAATGTCCTAAGCATCCAAATAACATTTGCTGTACTGCCTGTGCCATCACGAAGCTGTACAAAATTCATGAATCAAGTGTATTCTGATTTGGTTTACAAGGAAAATGTAGTCTGCCTGTGTAAGGCATGAGTTTGAAAACTTAAGAAAATTCACCTACTTGTAGGTTGTGAATGTCTTACTTCAGCCAGTGAGTATGTTTTTAGCAATATAAAATAAATTTTATATCATGTAAAAAACCATAATGGAATATAACATAAAGAAGAACGTATATAACTGAATCACTTTGCTATACAGCAGAAATTAACACAGCATTGTAAATCAACTGTACTTCAATTTTTAAAAAATTGAAAAAAGCTAATAAAAGAATAAGTTTTGTATATAACTATCTTGAATTAGGCCTTTAAAATGCTGCATGTTGGTGTGATCCAGTTTGCCATCCTTCCAATAATTAATTCTGCTAATTTTTATTGTATTTGCAGACGATAATTCCTTTCTTGGCCATAGAGTCAGTTCCAAGTTCCTAGAATAAAGAGATTCAGATATGAGCTGAACACTCTATGACTTGATAGTCCATATTTTAACAGTCATCTCAAAAATTATTTTACAAAAAAATAAACAAACAAACAAACAAAACAAAAAAACAAACCAGTAAGAAAATTTTGAAAGAGAGTTTAAGTATTATTCAATTTACATTCTCTCTCCCCTCGATCCCCCCCCCTTTTTTTTACAGAGTCAGAGTCATTAAAAAACCCATATTCAGCATTTTTATATAAATTTTTATATGAAGTCTAATAATAATTATGCTTATTGTCCCTCATTTCCTCAGATTTTTAATCTGACATCAAGAGAGAGAATTATTTAGTCAATGAAGTGCAAATATCAAAAAGTCTAAGCATAGAGGAAACTCTTTCTCAGTGGAATTTACTGAGAAGGTAGAAAAGTGTAGAGATTAGTGTGTTTGGGGAATAGGGATCTCTATCCTTCTACTCATTTCTGCCTCTCACCCCTGCCCTGACTTTGTTCTCTATTTAGCAAACAGGGTTTTATTTTTAGGACTCCAGGTAAATGGAAGACACACAGTTAACAGATGAGAGCATGGCCAACTTTGATCTTATATCTTTAATAACCTTTTGTTGAATTGCTTCCATGTGCCAGCAGTTGTGTTCTTTTTGAGGACAATTTGTGAAGAAGACTACTTCCAAGATGACAGAAATGTTCTACATTTTTTAATGCCTGGCAGCTGACACTGGAAAATTAAAATTTTTTTTTCCGGTCCTATCTATGATATTCTCTTCTGTGTAGTGATATTTTGACTACATGTTACACTGCATTCTTTTGTGAATTAATTTACTTAAACCTAGACAGTCTCTCCCTGGTGGCTCAGACAGTAAAGCGTCTGCCTTGCAGTGTGGGAGACCTGGGTTTGATCCCTGGGTTGGGAAGATCCCCTGGAGAAGGAAGCGGCAACCCACTCCAGTACTCTTGCCTGCAAAATTCCATGGACCGAGGAGCTTGTAGGCTACAGTCCATGGGGTTGCAAAGAGTCGGACAGGACGGAGTGACTTCACTTTCACTTTCAGACAGTTGCTCCAGAGCCACACAGCTGCCACTCCAGCAGTACACAGCTGCTGCTGGAGACACTGGAGCGACTGTGAGGAGATACCCAATGTCCAAGGACATAGAAGCCCCAGCAGGATGGTAGGCACTGATGGTCAGCAAGATGGCAAGATGGTCAGACAGGATGGTCAGCAGTGGACAGCCACAGGGACAGGGGCTCTGGATGCAGCAGACTTGGGTATGGCATAAGCCCTCTTGGAGGAGGTTGCCATTAACCCCACTATAGAGCTGCCAGAACTTACATAGGACTGGGGAGATAGACTCTTGGAGGGCACAAACAGAATTTTGTGTGCACCAGGACTCAGGAGAAAGGAGCAGTGACCCCACAAGAGACTGACCCATACTTGCCCATGAGAGTCCAGGAGTCTCTTGCAGAGGCATGGGTCAGCAGTGGCCTGCTGCAGGGCTGGGGGGTGGGGGGTGGGGGGCGGCTGAGTGCAGAAGGACTGCAGGGGACCTTTTGAAGGAGGTCACCATTATCTTCATTACCTCCACCATAGTTTGGCCTCAGGTCAAAAAACAGGGAGGAAACACAGCCCCTCCCATCATCAGAAAATTGGATTAAAGATCCAGTCCCATTCCATGGGAAATAGATGGGGAAACAGTGGAAACAGTGTCAGACTTTATTTTGGGGGGGCTCCAAAATCACTGCAGATGGTGACTGCAGCCATGAAATTAAAAGACGCTTACTCCTTGGAAGAAAAGTTATGACCAACCTAGATAGCATATTCAAAAGCAGAGACATTACTTTGCTGACTAAGGTCCGTCTAGTCAAGGCTATGGTTTTTCCAGTAGTCATATATGGATGTGAAAGTTGGACTGTGAAGAAGAGTGAGCGCCGAAGAATTGATGCTTTTGAACTGTGGTGTTGGAGAAGACTCTTGAGAGTCCGTTGGACTGAAAGGAGATCCAACCAGTCCATTCTAAAGGAGATCAACCAGGGGATTTCTTTGGAAGGAATGATGCTAAAGCTGAAGCTCCAGTACTTTGGCCACCTCATGTGAAGATTTGACTCATTGGAGAAGACTCTGATGCTGGGAGGGATTGTGGGCAGGAGGAGAAGGGGACGATCGAGGATGAGATGGCTGGATGGCATCACTGACTCGATGGACGCAACTCTGAGTGAACTCCGGGAGTTGTGATCAACAGGGAGGCCTTGCGTGCTGCAAATACTGGGGTCGCAAATAGTTGGACACGACTGAGCAACTGAACTGAACTGAACTGAACTGAACATGGCCCCACCTATCAGAACAAGATCCAGTTTCCTCCTCAGTCAGTCTCTCCCATCAGAAAGTTTCCATAAGCCTCTTTTCCTTCTCCATCAGAGGACAGTCAGACTGAAAACCATTATCGCAGAAAACTAATCAATCTGATCACATGGACCATGGCCTTGTCTACCCAAATGAAACTATGAGCCATATTGTATCCCAAGATGGACAGGTCCTGGTGGAGAGTTTTGACAAAACGTGGTCCACTGGAGAAGAAAATGGCAAACCACTTCAGTATTCTTGCCTTGAGAACCCCATGATTAATATGAAAAGGCAAAAAGATAGGGCACTGAAAGATGAACTCCCTTTCATTAGGTGCCCAATATGCTACTGGAGATCAATGGAGAAATAACTCCAGAAAGAATGAAGAGAGGGAGCCAAAGCAAAAACAACACCCAGTCGTGGATGTGACTGGTGATGGAAGTAAAGTCTGATGCTGTAAAGAGCAATAATGGAACCTAGAGTGTTAGGTCCATGAATCAAGGCAAATTGGAAGTGGTCAAACAGGAGATGGCAAGAGTGAACGTTGACATTCTAGGAATCAGCGAACTAAAATGGACTGGAATGGGTGAATTTAGTTCAGATGACCATAATATCTACTACTGTGGGCAAGAATCCCTTAGAAGAAATGGAGTAGCCATCATAGCAAACAAAAGAGTCCAAAATGCAATACTTGGATGCAATCTCAAAAACGACTGAATGATCTTTGTTCATTTTTAAGGCAAACCATTCAATATCAGAGTAATCCAAATCTATGCCCTGACCAGTAATGCTAAAGAAGCTGAAGTGGAATGGTTTTATGAAGACCTACAAGACCTTCTACACCTAACACCCAAAAAAGATGCCTTTTTCATTATAGCAGACTGAAATGCAAAAGTAGGAAGTCAAGAGATACCTGGAGTAATAAGCAAATTTGGCCTTGGAGTAGAGAATGAAGCAGGGCAGAGTTTTGCCAAGAGAACGCACTGGTCATAGCAAACACCATCTTCCAACAACACAAGAGAAGACTCTACACATGGACATTACCAGATGGTCAACACTGAAAACAGACTGATCATATTTTTTTGCAGCCAAAGATGGAGAAGCTATATACAGTCAGCAAATACAAGACTGGGAGCTGACTGTGGCTCAGATCATGAACTCCTTATTACCAAATTCAGATTAAATTGAAGAAAATGGGGAAAACCACTAGACCATTCAGGTATGACCTAAATCAAATCCCTTATGATTATACAGCAGAAGTCACAAACACATTCAAAGGATTAGACCTGATAGACGGAGTGCTTAAAGAACTATGGACTAGGTTCATGATATTGTACAGGAGGCAGGTATCAAGACCATCCCTAAGAAAAAAAAGGCAAAAAGGCAAAATGGTTTCCTGAGGAAGCCTTACAAATAGCTGTGAAAAGAAGAGAGGTGAAAGGCAAAGGAGAAAAGATATATCCATTTGAATGCAGAGTTCCAAAGAATAGAAAGAAGAGAAGAAAGCCTTCTTCAATAATCAATGAAAAGAAATAGAGGAAAACAATAGAATGGGAAAGACTAGAGATCTTTTCAAGAAAATTAGAGATACCAAGGGAACATTTCATGCAAAGATGGGTTCAATAAAGGGCAGAAATGGTATGGACATAACAGAAGCAGAAGATATTAAGAAGAGGTGGCAAGAATACACAGAAGAACTACACAAAAAATATCTTCATGACCCAGATTATCACAGTGGTATAATCATTCCCCTAAAGCCAAACATCCTGGAATGTGAAGTCAAGTGGGCCTTAGGAAGCACCACTACAGTCAAAGCCAGTGGAAGTGATGGAATTCCAGTTAAGCTATTTCAAATCCTGAAAGATGATGCTGTGAAGGTGCTGCACTCAGTATGCCAGCAAATTTGGAAAACTCAACAGTGGCCACAGACTGGAAAAGGTCAGTTTTCATTCCAATCCCAAAGAAAGGCAATGCCAAAGAATGCTCAAACTACCACACAATTGCACTCATCTCACACACTAGGAAAGTAATGCTCAAAATTCTCCAAGCCAGGCTTCAACAATACGTGAACTTTGGACTACCAGATGTTCAAGCTGGTTTTAGAAAATGCAGAGCAATTAGAGAGAACAAGTTGCCAACATCTGCTGGATCATCAAAAAAGCAAGAGAGTTCCAGAAAAATATCTACTTCTGCTTTATTGACGCCAAAGCCTTTGACTGTGTGGATTACAAAAAACTGTGGAAAATTCTGAAAGATAGGGGAATACCAGAGCACCTGACCTTCCTCTGGAGAAATCTGTATGCAGGTCACGAAGCAATGGTTAGAATTGGACATGGAACAAGACATTGGTTCCAAATAGGGAAAGGAGAATGTCAAGGCTGATTATTGTCACGCTGCTTATTTAAATTATATGCAGAGTACATGATGAGAAGCACTGGGCTGGAAGAAGCACAAGCTGGAATCAAGATTGCCGGGAGAAATATCAATAACCTCAGATATGCAGAGGATACCACCCTTATGGCAGAAATTGAAGAAGAACTGAAAAGCCTCTTGATGAAAGTGAAAGAGGAGAGTGAAAAAGTTGGCTTAAAACTCAACATTCAGAAAACTAACATCATGGCATCTGTTACCATTACCTCATTTCAAATAGATGGAGAAACAATGGAAACAGTGAGAGAC
Source organism: Oryx dammah (assembly GCF_014754425.2). Lineage (NCBI taxonomy): Eukaryota > Metazoa > Chordata > Mammalia > Artiodactyla > Bovidae > Oryx > Oryx dammah. The sequence goes on along the minus strand of NW_024070187.1, from coordinate 82,216,800 downwards.
TTTATTTGGGGGGGCTCCAAAATCACTGCAGATGGTGACTCCAGCCATGAAATTTAAAGACACTTGTTCCTTGGAAGAAAAGTTATGATCAACCTAGACAATATATTAAAAAGTAGAGAATACTTTGCCAACAAAGAGTCATCTAGTCAAAGCTATGGTTTTTCCAGTGGTCATGTATGGGTGTGAGAGTTGGACTATAAAGAAAGCTGAGCGCTAAAGAATTGATGCTTTTGAACTGTGGTATTGGAGAAGACTCTTGAGAGTCCCTTGGACTTCAAGGAGATCCAACCAGTCCATCCGAAAGGACATCAGTCCTGAATATTCATTGGAAAGACTGATGCTAAAGCTGAAACTGCAATACTTTGGCCACCTGATGCGAGGAACTGACTCATTTGAAAAGACCCTGATGCTGGGAAAATTGAAGGTGGGAGGAGAAGGGGATGACAGAGGATGAGATGGTTGGATGGCATCACGAACTCAATGGACATGAGCTTGAATAAGCCCCGGGAGTTGGTGATGGACAGGGAGGTCTGGTTTGCTGCATTCTGTGGGGTTGCAAAGAGTCGGACATGAATGTGGGAGTGAACTGAACGGAACTGAACTGAAAACTAGGCAGTGTGTTAAAAAGCAGGGACATCACTTTGCTGACAAAGATCTGTCTAGTCAAAGGTATGGTTTTTCCACTTGTCATGTATGAATGTGAAAGTTGGACCACAAAGACTGAGTGCTGAAGAGTTGATGCTTTCAAATTGTGATGCTGGAGAAGACTCGAGAATCCCTTGGACAGCAAGGAGATCAAACCCTTCTATCCTAAAGGAAATCAACCCTGAATATCAATTGGGAGGACTGATGCTGAAGCTGAAGCTCCAGTACTTTGGGCTCCTGATCTGAAGAGCTGACTCATTGGAAAAGACCCTGATGGTGGTAAAGACTGAGAGCAGGAGAGGAAAGGGGTGATAGTGAATGAGAAGGTTGGATGGTATCACTGACTCAATGGACTTGAGTTTGAGAAAACTCTGGAAGATAGTGAAGGACAGGGAAACTTGGCATGCTGCAGTATGGGGTTGCAAAGAGTTGGAAATGACCTAGTGACTGAACAACAAACAACTTATGATGTTTACCCTAGCATATCTTCTTGTTGACTTTCCTGATAGCTCAGTTGGTAAAGAATCCGCCTGCAATGCAGGAGACCCTGGGTCGATTCCTGGGTTGGAAAGATCTGCTGGATCATGGATGGGCTACCCACTCCAGTATTCTCGGACTTCCCTTGTGGCTCAGCTGGTAAAGATCCACCTGCAATGCAGGAGACCTGCATTCGATCACGGAGTTGGGAAGATCCCCTGAAGAAGGGAAAGGCTACCCACTCCAGTATTCTGGCCTGGAGAATTCCATGTGGGGTCACAAAGAATCAGACACGACTGAGCAACTTTCACTTTCATTCTCTTGTTGCCACCCCACCTGGACTGCCTGGTACAATCCCTGAATATATTTGACTTTTTGATAGCAATTATAGAGTTTAGCAGCCTATTGATGATGGTGTAAAACAGATTTAATTTCTGGTGAAGTGTTTCTGGATATAATTAGTTAGCCCTAGTATTGCATATTATTCTTTTTTTTTAAAAAAATGCAATACCTTTGAAAAAAACTGAAGTAAGTATAGTTGATTTATAGTGTTGTATTAGTTTCTAGTGTGCAGCAGAGTGATTCATATATATATACACATATATGTGATTTTTCATATTCTTTTCCATTGTAGTTTTCCTCAAGATATTAAATATTGATAAATATTAATATTTAAATATTAAATACTGTGCTATGCCATAGGGCCTTGTCGTTTATCCATTCTATATATACTAGTTGCATCTGCTAATCCCAAACTCCCAATCCATCCCTCACCCACCACCCAACCCAATGGCAACCACAAACCTGTTCTCAATGTCTGTGAATCTGTTTCTGTTTTGTAAATAAGTTTATTTGTGTCATGTTCTAGATTCTACATATAAGTGATATCATAAAGTACTTGTCTTTCTCTTTCTGACTTACTTCACTTAGTATTATAATCTCTAGGTCCATTCATGTAGCTGAAAATACCATTATTTCATTATTTCTTATGTCTGAGTAATATTCCATTGTGTATATGTACCAAATCTTCTTTACCTGTCCATCTATTGATGGACATTTAGGTTGTTTCCATGTCTTGGCTATCATAACTAGTGCTGCTATTAACATAGGGGTGCATGCATCTTTTTGAATTAAGAGTTTTGTGTGGATATATGCTCAGGAGTGTGACTTCCCTGGTAGCTCAGGTTGTAAAGAATCTACCTGAAGTGCAGGAGACCCTGGTTTGAATTCTGAGTTGGGAAGATCCCCTGGAGGAGGGATAGGCTACTCACTCCAGTGTTTCTGGGCTTCCCTAGTGGCTCAGATGGTAAAGAATCCACCTGTAATACAGGATACCTGGGTTCACTTCCAGGTTGGGAAAATCCCCTGGATGAGGGCATGGCAACCCATTCCAGTATTCTTGCCTGGAGATTCCTCATGGACAGAGAAGCCTGGCAGACTGCAGCCATGGGGTTGCAAAGAGTTGAAAAAAAAAAAACTGAGGAACTAAGCCCAGCACAGCACATGCCCAGGAATACTTATACTTTTAGTTTTTGGAGGAACCTCCATACTGTTTTCCATAGTGGTTCCAACTTATATTCCCACCGACAGTATAGGAGGGTTTCCTTTTCTTCACACCCTCTTAAGCATTTGTTATTTGTAGACTTTTTGATGATGGCCATTCTAACTGGTATGAGGTGGTAGGTACCTCATTATAGTTTTGATTTGAAAAATGCCGTGACATTTTAAACTTTGTGTTATGATAGTGGAGGAGCCTGGTAGGCTGCAGCTCACGGGGTCGCTAAGAGTCAGACACGACTGAGCGACTTCACTTTCACTTTCCTGCATTGGAGAAGGAAATGGCAACCCACTCCAGTGTTCTTGCCTGGAGAATCCCTGGGATGGAGGAGCCTCGTGGGCTGCTGTCTATGGGGTCGCACAGAGTCGGACACGACTGAAGCAACTTAGCAGCAGCAGCAGCATTGCCAGAGAAGAAGCAAATAATTTCAACTCTGGGGAGGAATAATCAACCGTCCAACACTGGATATATGGGTGTCATTTAAAGTAAATGAACTGGACCCTAAAAGAACACAGTCTTGGTAGCAGTTGTGTTGGAATTTAAGGGGCCTATAGGACTCAGATCATGGAATTTTCTTATTATTTCATCATTTTCCAATTTCTACACAAATCCTCACAACTACATTCAAGGTCAACGATCAAGAAAACAAGACCACATTTTTAAGAAACCATGTTTGTTATACTTTTAAGTCCATTTTATGTTCTGTGGAATTCAGTATTCACCTCCAACACTGGAGAAATCCAAAGTTGGGGAGAATCAGGGATTAGTATAATTTCATGATTCATAACTTTAAAAAGTTAATACCCTTCTTCTGTGGACTCTATCTCTCAGAAAAAGTATCTTTATTAAGTAATCATTAATTTGTAGTCTTTGTAGTTTTGTCATCAATAAAATATCAAACTGCCAATGAGAGCTTTTGATCAATATTAATAGTCAGATTTAGTAATCTGATCGTAACATGTATATAACATGCATATGTATATACATGTATATAACATTGTCTATAACATGTAATATAAGGGTTAAGAAAGTATAGTCCTGGCCTTCAAGGAGTTTATAGTCTAGCAGGAAAGATATAATGTACACTGAATTCATATAATCCAAAGACAAAACCCATTTAAGTTTTAAGCTGTTCTATAACCTTTATTCAGTTCAGCTCAGTTCGGTCTCTCAGTTGTGTCTGACTATTTGTGACCCCATGAATCGCAGCATACCAGGCCTCCTTGTCCATCACCAACTCCCGAAGTTCACTCAGACTCACGTCCATCGAGTCCGTGATGCCATCCAGCCATCTCATCCTCGATCGTCCCCTTCTCCTCCTGCCCACAATCCCTCCCAGCATCAGAGTCTTTTCCAATGAGTCAAATCTTCGTATGAGGTGGCCAAAGTACTGGAGTTTCACCTTTAGCATCATTCCTTCCAAAGAAATCCCAGGGCTGATCTGCAGAATGGACTGGTTGGATCTCTTTGCAGTCCAAGGGACTCTCAAGAGTCTTCTCCAACACCACAGTTCAAAAGCATCAATTCTTTGGCGCTCAGCCTTCTTCACAGTCCAACTCTCACATCCATACATGACCACAGGAAGAACTATAGCCTTGACTAGATGGACCTTAGTTGGCAAAGTAATGTCTCTGCTTTTGAATATGCAGTCTAGTTTGCTCATAACTTTTCTTCCAAGGAGTCTTTTAATTTCATGGCTGCAGTAACCATCTGCAGTGATTCTGGAGCCCCCCAAAATAAAGCCTGACACTGTTTCCACTGTTTCCCCATCTATTTCCTATGAAGTGATGGGACCAGATGCCATAATCTTCGTTTTCTGAATGTTGAGCTTTAAGCCAACGTTTTCACTCTCCACTTTCACTTTCATCAAGAGGCTTTTTAGTTCCTCTTCACTTTCTGCCATAAGGGTAAACCTTTTATTAGATAAATATGATTTTTATTAATCTTTTTGAAATTAGGTCAATAATCTTCATATCTGCTTCTGAGTGGGCTGTTACTAGCCCACACTAATGGTGAAAAGCCTTGATCCTGTTAGAATTTGATTTCAAAACAATAATTCTATCAAAAGGACTTTGTCATATAAGTGGTTCATGTGTATACATACACACACACACATACATATATATAGTTGAATTAGCATTAAATGAAGTAGGTTTGCATTATACAAAATATCTTGGCAAAAGTGGTTTTGTTTGGTTTTTATAGAATTTCACACAGTAGTGGTACAGTTGAAATGTTAGATTGACTCCCAAACTGTCAAATGTACCCAAACCACAAGAGGGAAAAATGACTATTTTGGAAGAGGAATTCTCAAAGCAGTCTCTTTTATAAATGCCAGTTGGCATTTTTGACCTAGGCGGAGCCTCAGGAGAGATTATTCTCTAGTGAGCAATGTGGCATGGATGAACTGTGAAAATCTGGGATTTATTATGCTTATAAAGAATATAACCTTATGTGTTCTAGGCTCTTATTTCTTCTACTGGCTGATTTCAGAAGTTTAGGAGGAAGAAGCATATTGTGTCTCACTTCATGGCCTCTAATAATATACATGATTTGTCTCTTTCCCTCACATAAACACACGTAAACACTCATACTTAAACACACACACATTTATACACAAAGCCTCAAGTGATTTGGACAATGCTATTTATGGAAGAGGCAGGCTCTGGTTCCTAATTCCTGCAGTAATTACTTTATTTCTTGAAGCATGATATTGATTACCCATACATTATTATGCATACTGCATAGTATTTTTGACTTTCACTTCATGAAGCTCTTCTTAAAACAGAAGTCACACAATTTAACGCAAGAAGACTGATGTTTTACATCAACAGAGCAAGTTAATGAAGAGCTTTGTGAAGAAATGTATAGGCTTTAAAAAACTCTGCTGCAGAGGCTGGACAAACCAGTCTTTACTAAGGGGAAGGTTTACAAAAAAGTCTGGAGGTTTGAAAAAGTGAGCAAATTTGAAGAATGAAGCAGTTAGCTACTAATTACACACTGCATGATAAAATGCAATTTTTATAACTTAAGTAAAGGTTGAACCCCAAACAATGAAAGTGGAATGAATATAGGCTAATTGATTTCCTTTACTCAATAATCACAGCTAGTGTATTGGTAAAAATATTTCACCATTATGAGGTCCTCCTATGAAATCTGTTTGTATTCTGGGAATATGAAGCATAATAAAAGTGACCACAAAGCAAGGGGAAAGGATGGTTTAGATGTGTGTTAGAAAACCTGATTTCCCACAAGGAAGAAAAGTAAAGCTGATCCCGGTTTTAGCAATCCATTAGTAGATTTGCTGCATTAAAGACATTACTCAGTTCAGTTCAGTTTAGTCACTCAGTCGTATCTGACTATTTGCAGCCCCATGAATCGCAGCACGCCAGGCCTCCCTGTCCATCACCAACTCCCAGAGTTTACCCAAACTCACGTCCATTGAGTCAGTGATGCCATCCAGCTATCTCATCCTCTGTCGTCCCCATCTCCTCCTGCCCACAATCCCTTCCAGCATCAGAGGCTTTTCCAATGAGTCAACTCTTCTCATGATGTGGCCAAAGTACTGGAGTTTCAGCTTTAGCATCATTCCTTCCAAAGAAATCCCAGGGCTGATCTTCTTCAGAATGGACTGGTTGGACCTCCTTGCAGTCCAAGGGACTCTCAAGAGTCTTGTCCAACATCACAGTTCAAAAGCATCAATTCTTCGGCACTCAGCCTTCTTCACAGTCCAACTCTCACATCCATACATGATACTGAAAAAACCATAGCCTTGACTAGATGGACCTTTGTGGGCAAAGTAATGTCTCTGCTTTTGAATATGCTATCTAGGTTGGTTGTAACTTTTCTTCCAAGGAGTAAGCATCTTTTAATTTCATGGTTGCAATCACCATCTGAAGTGATTTTGGAGCCCCAAAAAATAAAGTCTTACACTGTTTCCACTGTTTCGCCATCTATTTGCCATGAAGTGATGGGACCAGATGCCATGATCTTCATTTTCTGAATGTTGAGTTTAAGCCAACTTTTTTGCTCTCCTCTTTCACTTTCACCAAGAGGCTTTTTAGTTCTTCTTCACTTTCTGCCATAAGTTTGGTGTCATCTGCATATTTGAGATTATTGATATTTCTCCCGGCAATCTTGATTCCAGCTTGTGTTTCTTCCAGTCCAGCATTTCTCATGATGTACTCTGCATAGAAGTTAAATAAGCAGGGTGACAATATACAGCCTTGACGTACTCCTTTTCCTATTTGGAACCAGTCTCTTGTTCCATGTTCAGTTCTAACTGTTGCTTCCTGACCTGCATACAGATTTCTCAAGAGGCAGGTTAGGTGGTCTGGTATTCCCATCTCTTTCAGAATTTCCCACAGTTTATTGTGACCCACACGGTCAAAGGCTTTGGCATGATCAATAAAGCAGAAGTAGATGTTTTTCTGGAACTCTCTTGCTTTTTCCATGATCCAGCGGATGTTGGCAATTTGATCTCTGGTTCCTCTGCCTTTTCTAAAACCAGCTTGAACATCAGGAAGTTCACAGTTCACATATTGCTGTAACCTGGCTTGGAGAATTTTGAGCATTACTTTATTAGCATGTGAGACGAGTGCAATTGTGCAGTAGTTTGAGCATTCTTTGGCATTGCCCTTCTTTGGGATTGGAATGAAAACTGACCTTTTCCAGTCCTGTGGCCACTGCTGAGTTTTCCAAATTTGCTGGCATATTGAGTGCAGCACTTTCACAGCATCATCTTTCAGGGTTTGAAATAGCTCCACTGGAATTCCATCACTTCCACTAGCTTTGTTTGTAGTGATGTTTTTTAAGGCCCACTTGACTTCACATTCCAGGATGTCTGGCTTTAGACGAGTGATCACACCATCATGATTATCTGGGTCATGAAGATCTTTTTTGTATAGTTCTTCCATGTATTCTTGCCACCTCTTCTTAATATCTTCTGCTTCTGTTAGGTCCATACCATTTCTGTCCTTTATCAAGCCCATCTTTGCATGAAATGTTCCCTTGGTATCTCTAATTTTCTTGAAGAGGTCTCTAGTCTTTCCCATTCTATTCTTTTCCTCTATTTCTTTGCATTGATCACTGAGGAAGGCTTTCTTATCTCTTCTTGCTATTCTTTGGAACTCTGCATTCAGATGCTTATATCTTTCCTTTTCTCCTCGGCTTTTCACTTCTCTTCTTGTCACAGCTATTTGTAAGGCCTCCACAGACAGCCATTTTGCTTTTTTGCATTTCTTTTCCATGGGCATGGTCTTGATCCCTGTCTCCTGTACAATGTCACGAACCTCAGTCCATAGTTCATCAGGCACTCTATCTATCAGATCTAGGCCCTTAAATCTATTTCTCACTTCCACTGTATAATCATAAGGGATTTGATTTAGGTCATACCTAAATGGTCTAGCGGTTTTCCCTACTTTCTTCAATTTAAGTCTGTATTTGGCAATAAGGAGTTCATGATTTGAGCCACAGTCAGCTCCTGGTCTTGTTTTTGTTGACTGTATAGAGCTTCTCCATCTTTGGCTGCAAAGAATATAATCAATCTGATTTCGGTGTTGACCATCTGGTGATGTCCACGTGTAGTCTTCTCTTGTGTTGTTGGAAGAGAGTGTTTGCTATGACCAGTGCATTTTCTTGGCAAAACTCTCTTCGTCTTTGCCCTGCTTCATTCTGCATTCCAAGGCCAAATTTGCCTGTTACTCCAGGTGTTTCTTGAGTTCCTACTTTTGCATTCCAGTCCCCTATATTGAAAAGGACATCTTTTTTGGGTGTTAGTTCTGAAAGGTCTTGTAGGTCTTCGTAGAACTGTTCAACTTCAGCTTCTTCAGCGTTACTGGTTGGGGCATAGACTTGGATTACTGTGATATTGAATGGTTTGACTTGGAAATGAACACAGATCATTCTGTCGTTTTTGAGATTTCATCCAAGTATTTTGTTTCAGACTCTTTTGTTGAGCATGATGGCTACTCCATTTCTTCTAAGGGATTCCTGCCAGTAGGAGTAGATATAATGGTCATCTGAGTTAAATTCACCCATTGCAGTCCATTTTAGTTCGCTGATTCCTAGAACGTTGACGTTCACTCTTGCCATCTCCTGTTTGACCACTTCGAATTTGCCTTGATTCATGGACTTGACATTCCAGATTCCTATGCAATATTGCTCTTCACAGCATCAGACCTTGCTTCAATCACCAGTCACATCCACAGGTGTGTATTGTTTTTGCTTTGGCTCCATCTCTTCATTCTTTCTGGAGTTATTTCTCCACTCATCTCCAGTAGCATATTGGGCACCTATTGACCTGGGGAGTTCCTCTTTCAGTATCCTATCATTTTGCCTTTTCATACTGTTCATGGGGTTCTCAAGGCAAGAATACTGAAGTGGTTTGCCTTTCCCTTCTCCAGTGGACCACATTCTGTCAAACCTCTCTACCATGATCCGCCCCTTTTGGGTGGCCCCAAGGGCATAGATTAATTTCATTGAGTTAGACAAGGCTGTGGTCCTAGTGTGATTAGATTGACTTGTTTTCTGTGATTATGGTTTCAGTGTGTCTTCAGTCTGATGCCCTCTTGCAACACCTACAGACTTATTTGGGTTTCTCTTACCTTGGCCGTGGGGTATCTCTTCATAGCTGCTCCAGCAAAGCACAGCCACTGCTCCTTATCTTTGATGAGGGGTATCTCCTCACTGCTGCCCCTCCTGACCTTGAACGTGGAAAATCTCCTCTAGGCCATCCTGCGCCTACGCAGCCACCACTCCTTGGATGCGGGGTTGCTCCTCCTGGCCGCCGCCCCTGGCCTCGGGCGTGGGGTAGCTCCTCTCGGCCACTGCCCCTGGCCGCAGCCCCTGACCTCGGATGTGGGGTAGCTAGCTCCTCTCGGCTGCACTAAGTGTGCGGTCGCAGCCACCCTCCCTAAGTGAAGACATTACTATGAAAGGGTAAATAAGACTGGTAGAAAAAAAAAAGGAGAATGTGTTGTAACTTAAGGGAGAAGATAAACTTTAAATGAGGATCCAAAAGCTCACTAGAAGGATGGAATGAGGAGAGAGATGGGAGGGAATTTCAAGGGGGAGGGGACATATGTATACCTATGGCTGATTCTTGTTGCTCTTTGACAGAAAACAACAAAATTCTGTAAAGCAGTTATCCTTCAGTTAAAAAATAAATTAAAAAAGAGGCTACATTCAATTCTAAAAACAAAACAATAGCAACAAAACCCCACAAAATCTCAAATTCTAAAATGGTACATGGCTAGATGTGGAGTTACATTGAAATGATAGGTTTTTGCTCAATAAAGGATGCTAAAGACAAATAAGATGATAAATGACTGTTAGAGACAATATTTGAATTTTGTAAAATCAAGAAGTGGTTAATTTCTAGGATTAAAAACAAGAAAAAGGTCGAAAATCAAATGGATAAAAGGACAAAAGATATGGGTTGATAATGTAGATGGGGGAAGTCTGGTTTGCCGATGTAAAGTAGTAATTCAGGAAATGGAAATGAATTTGCATCTGAAATATGATTTTATATTCATCAGATTAGTCATGATTACAAAGAAGCATTCTACTAAGTGAGAGGTTGTGGGTGGCTCTAATGTCCATTCTCTGTGAGAATGTAAATGGTACATTTTTCTTTTCTAGGAGTCAGTCTTTAGTGAGAGTAATACTGTGCCAGCTTTATGGCCTTCCACCCCCATGGACATATATGCCAGGCAGTCCTTTTTCTCTTGCTTGCTTCTTCTTATCATATTTTATATCACTTTCCATGTTCAGATTTTCACATTCATCTGCTTTGAGGGATTTATTTCTTTTTAATCATAACCGAATGATCAGGATATACTTCTACCAACTATCCAGATTAGACATTAGGTATACATGATAACTTGCCATCAGCCAGGAAATTTTTTCACAGTCACTAAGGAAACATTTTTAGGGTTTATGTCAGCCATTGTGGGAAAGGGGAAATGAGGGCAGAGTAGGTTTCTATCATTAGGAGAGTGCAAAGTATGCTGTGGGGATTGCATAGTAAGGAAAAATCACACAATTAGAAACAGTGAACTAGATATAAATACAAGTCTCAAACACAATATTGATACAGCAAAGATAAATTTTATATGTTTTAAATAAAATTTTTATTTCTATTACATTTATATATATATATATATGTTTGATTCAGACTAATAATTTTTTTCAACTAAGAGAATGGAAATGAAACACAGGGTGGTGAAGGTTAGTCAGTTAGCATATGCAGAGATACTCCTTCGTTATCCAGGATTCTCTATGTTGCCAAGCATGGATAGCATGTAATTCACTGTGCTTCTGTTGCCCCCAGGCCACTGAAGGAGCTAGTCCTAAATTCTAAGAAGAATGGTCACAGCATAATGCCATTTATGTGAATTAGTGCATGAGATACAAACCCATTTGAGATATTATGCATGCATGCAAGCTAAGTCGCCTCAGTCGTGTCTGACTCTGTGTGACCCTATAGGAAATATGTACATGGTCTTTGTCTTCAGCTCCTGGCCAGAGTTCTAAAATCTTTGCAATTTCCTAAAGTAATACAAGTGATGGGAACATCTTTTGTTTGAATATTTGATCTTTGACCCTGGTTCCTGACACAGGGCATCTAAATCTCTTGGAAGTTCCTAGATGATAGAAGTGTCTTTTGTTCTAATGGGGTTACTCTTGATGGGCTCCTTTATGGCTTCAGGTTGAAGGCTGATCACCAGAAAAACCAAACCATAATTAGAAGCTTGGAACTTTAAATCCCCATAACTGATCCTCTGGGGAGGAAAGAAAGGTTGGAGATTGAGTCAATAATTCATCATCCTTGTGTAATGAATCCTCCATAAAGACCTCTGAACTATAGGATTTGGAGAACTTCTAGGTGGGTGAGCATTTTATCCATGTGGGGATATATGTAGGGAGGTGGTGCACCCCAATTCCACAGAAACACAAGCTCCTGCTCTGGACCTTGCCTTATGCCTCTCATTATCTGGCTACTTGTCTATATCCTTTATCATGTTCTTTATTATATTGTAAAACCTGTAAATGTAAATAAGTGATCGCTTGAGTTCAGTGAAACATCCTAGCAAATTACTGAAGTAGGGGAGGGGGTCATGGGCTATAAAACAATTTATAGTCAGTCTATCAAAAGCACAGGTGACAACTTAGACTTATGATTGGCCTCTAAGGTGGAGACAGTTTTATGGGAAGAGGCATCAGTTATCTACTGAATTGTAGGACACTGAGCTGGTATCAGAAAACTAGTCAGTGTGGGAGAAAAGTCCTATGCATTTGGTGGCCAGAAGTATCGTGAATAGTAGAGGAGAAACATTAGTGTTTTTCAGTATTTATATGCTAATTTGAAGAAATTATTATTTTATATATTGATATTAATATATAATTAATGTCGCAAAGAGTCGGACACGACTGAGTGACTGAACTGAACTAAATATATAGTATTAATATAATATTAAAGAGTATAACATTATTTAATATAATAATATTTTCTTCAAATTAGCATGTATGTTTATAAAATGGCATACTGAAAAATGCTTATGTTTCTCCACCTGACGCCAAGAACTGATTCATTGGAAAAGACCCTGATGCTAGGATAGATTGAAGGTGGGCAAAGGGGACGACAGAGGATGAGATGGTTGGATGGCATCACCAACTCGATGGACATGAGTTTGAGTAAGCTCCAGAAGCTGGTGATGGACAGGGAAGCCTGGCATGCTGCAGTCCATGGGGTCGCAAAGAGTCGGGCACGACTGAGCAACTGAACTGAATGGAACTGAAGTCTATATAGTTTGAAAAATATACAACTAAAAGATGACACCACCCTTATGGCAGAAAGTGAAGAGGAACTAAAAAGCCTCTTGATGAAAGTGAAAGAGGAGAGTGAAAAAGTTGGCTTAAAGCTCAACATTCAGAAAACGAAGATCATGGCATCTGGTCCCATCACTTCATGGGAAATAGATGGGGAAATAGTGGAAACAGTGTCAGACTTTATTTTTTTGGGCTCCAAAATCACTGCAGAAGGTGACTGCAGCCATGAAATTAAAAGACGCTTACTCCTTGGAAGAAAAGTTACAACCAACCTAGATAGTATATTCAAAAGCAGAGACATTACTTTGTTGACTAAAGTCCATCTAGTCAAGACTATGGTTTTTCCTGTGGTCATGTATGGATGTGAGAGCTGGCCTGTGAAGAAGGCTGAGTACTGAAGAATTGATGCTTTTGAACTGTGGTGTTGGAGAAGACTCTTGAGAGTCCCTTGGACTGCAAGGAGATCCAACCAGTCCATTCTGAAGGAGGTCAACCCTGGCATTTTTTGGAAGGACTGATGCTAAAGCTGAAGCTCCAGTACTTTGGCCACCTCATGCGAAGAGTTGACTCATTGGAAAAGACTTTGATGCTGGGAGGGATTGGAGGTAGGAGAAGAAGGGGATGACCTAGGATGAGATGGCTGGATGGCATCACTGACTCGATGGACGTGAGTCTGAGTGAACTTTGGGTATTGGTGATGGACAGGGAGGGCTGGCGTGCTGTGATTCATGGGGTCGCAAAGAGTCAGACACGACTGAGCGACTGAACTGAACTGAACCTAACTGAAAAGATGTACAATATAGTGATTCACAATTTTTAAAGGTTGTATTCCATTTATAGTTGCTATAAAATATTGGCTATATGTCCTTGTAACTTATTTTATGCCCAAAATTTTGTACCTCTAATGGCTTTGTTGCCCCCTCCTCCCTCTCCCCACGAATAACCACTAGTTTGTTCTCTATATGTGAGTCTGCTTCTGGTTTGTTATATTGACTAGTTTGTTGGGTGTTTTAGGTTCCACATTTAAGTGATATCATATAGTATTTATTATTTAAGTCTGATTTATTACAATAAATGCCAGTGTAATGCCTTCCAAGTCCATGCATACTGCTGAAAATGGCAAAATTTCACTCTTTTTATGACTGAGTAATATTCCACTGCATATACATACTGCATCTTCTTCATCCATTCATCTGTTGTTGGACATTTATGTTGCTTCCACATCTTGACTATTGTAAATAATGCTACTATGAACATTTCAGTGCATGTATCTTTTTGTATTAGTGTTTTTAATTTTGCATATATACCCAGGGGTAGAATTGCTGGTTCTAATATAAAGATATATATTGAAACAGAGCAGGTACTTGAGGGAAGGGGGCATGAGTGATGGGAACTGGAGTGGAGAGTAAGGATAAAGGGGAAAACATATAACAACCAATAGAGAATTCCACATTTCTTTCCAGCATTTCTCAAACAAAAGTAGACTTTAAAGATTTGTTTCATTTTAATGTTTTATTGGCATTTATCTTGGAAATAGTAATGAAACGAGTATAGGACCCAGATTAGAAAACAGTTTTGTTTTGACCATTCTGACTAGATAAGCCATCACTGCCCCCATGCTCATATTCCTTAGCTACAAAATAATGATACTACTGACCTTTTCACTTTTTGAGATCAATCAGATGAGTTCTAACATGTAATAGTGCTTTGTAACTGTCAAATATTTTCTAATGTTAATTTAACTCCCTTTGTAGCAAGTTGTCACACATAGAAACTTTGTGTCCTTTTAGTAAACCAAGTTAGAAACTGAAAAGGAAGTCTCTCTTACTCTCACACGGTTCTCCATTCATCTGAAAACAAATGTTAATCATAATTTTTTTGTTCAATTAGGAACAGTTTAGTGCAGTAGTTTAGAACTGGCCTCAGACTGGATTAGCAATGAGCCCCCACTTGCTGTCAGTGACCTGGGGTAACTGACTTAAATGTATTTTATTTTATTGAAGTATAGTTGACTTATAATATTATGTTAGTTTCAGGTGTGCAGCACAGAGATTCAGTCATATATTCCTTTTGAGATTCTTTTCTCTTATAAGTTATTAAAAAATATTGAATATATTTCTCTGTGCTGTACAGTAGGTCCTTGCTGGTTATGACTTAAGCTTTTTAAGTTTGGGTTTTCTTACCTGTAAGGTGAGGATGGTCATACCTACCTCTAGGTAGTGTTAAGAGAATATGAGGTAATGAATATAATGTGCTTAAAATAGTCCCTGTCATAGAGCATTTAGCAAATGTCAGTTATTGTTATTATTATTTATCATTTAATTAAGGTAAAACTCAGTGATTGACTCTGGCTACTCTCTTCACCCATGCTTTTTACAGTAAATAATCCAAGTTGATTCCAAAAAATATCAAGGAAAACAAAAACAGATAAAACTAATAGGAGGAAAGGTCTTTTGAAGTATTAAGAGCATGTAAGATAAATATGTTTTACTTACCAACATGGCTAACATCCATACAGTCTTTTGGTTGAATTCTAGTCTACTCAGGCATTTCCAACTCTGGAAGACATTTAGTCTAGTGCTCTCTCTTTTTTTCTTTCTTTTAATTCTGTCTTGTCTCTAGTTCAGAGAGAATTTAGAGCTATGATTGGGTTATGGTCCCATTTCATCTTTAATATCAATATTTTTTGACATTTAAATTAAAAATAGCATTCATAAGTCTGTTCTGATTTTAAAAGTAATAATATGTTTGTGCTGGGAATTTTGGAAAATATAGAAAAAGATAAGGGTAAACTTGAAATCACTTATATTCACATTATCTAAAGAATGAAGGTTGATATTTTAAAGTAAAAACACTGTTTAACTACTTATATTTGACAGAAGAAAGAATACTAAAATGTAACTGAAGGGGATACTAAATTTAGTTCATTTTAAAAATATGAAATCATTGCTAGAAGAAGTTCCTATCAAAGTTAAAATAAAAAATTAAGAAAACAAAATGAAAAGATTTCAGATATGCTTTATTGTTGTGATTATTGTTACTGTGACTGAAACTGCAGATTTCTTAGAGAGCATAGAGTTGAGTTTCCAGATGGTAAAAGTTAGGTACTATCTCATAAAAATCAGTTCACCTTTCATTAACTTCAAAAACTATTTGAAGTTCAAGCCCACTTTTAGAAACTACTCTCTAAGAGAAATTAATATGGAAAGACTTATCTGTAAGCATAGTGTATGGAAAATGACAAATTACACTTTTAGAAAACACACATACTATGAATTAGGAGTACTAGTTAGTCTGATTTGTCCTTCTGAATTATATAACTAAATGTTTGGCTTTGTTGTTTCAGAAAGCTTTATTATTTTCATGTGCTCAAAATTACTTCATATATGGCTTTGTTTTTAGATTATAACTTTATTTTTTTCTATTAGAAACTATTTTATTGAAGTATAGTTGATTTACAATGTTGTGTTATTTTCTGCAGTATAGCAAAGCAATTCAGTTATACATATATATATGCATTCCTTTTTATATTCTTTTCCATTATGATATATCACAGGCTGTTGAATATACTTCCCTGTGCTATATACAGCAAGATCTCATTGTTTATCCATTCTGTACATACTAGTTTAAATCTGCTTACCCCAAACTTTTACTCCGACTGTCTCCCTACCCTCCTTCCCCTTGGCAACCACAAGTCTGTTCTTTATGCCTGTGAATCTCTTTCTATAGAAACTTAATTTCTTGTTGGTAAGAAGAGGAATATTGTCTTATTAGCAGCATTTTATAATTTAATTTTACATTTTTACTTGTAAAATTTCATAATAATATTCAATCTAAAATTTAAGACATTTTCCAACAAAGTTCTCAGACTTCCAGTTCTAATTTGAAGCAGTAGTTTTTTAAACTGATGGCACAGCTTTCATATGGATATTTGTTTTAATTGTTTACTATAGGTGCTTTCCACTGAATCATGTCCTTCCAAAATTCTATGTTGAAGCCCTAATTCTCAAATATGACTTTTTTGGATACAGTCTTAAGGAAGTGTAATTATGGTTAAATGGGGTCTTAAGGGTGGAGCCTTAATCTGATAGAATTAGTGTCCTTGTGAGAGACAAAAACAAGTGCTCATTTTTTCTGTCTCCATGTGTGCATGAAGAAGAAGTCACATGAACACACTGTAACATAGCAGCTGTCTAAAAGGCAGGAAGGGAAAACTTATCAGAAACCAACCATGCTGGTGTCCTAATCTTAGATTTCCAGCCCTAAAACTGTGAGAAAATATGTTTCTGTTGTTTAAGGCACCCATTCTATGGTATTTTGTTCAGGCAGCCAAAGCAGACCGATTTCACCATTTCTTGAGTCCCACGTTTATCTTCTGAATTTTTTCTTTACTGGAGTTTGTCTAAAAAAACACTTTTTTTTTTAGAATGAGTGTATGAATGATGAACTTCTGGTTTCTTGAATATCTGAAAATGTTATTTCGAATTAAGCTATAATGTACTGTATTTATTCATGTATGTTTTATTTATAAGGTCAAATTATATCAAATTTTGAAATTCCAGGCATTGGTATGCACAATACAATTAAAATAACAAAGCATGATAAATCTGCAAACTGCCTGAGTAAGTTAAGATATAGAGCTAAGTTGATGTAAATCTCAGCAATGTATTGAAGATATTTGTTTATTTGATGATCCCCTCAGTTACTTTTATATAACAGTGTCACCACACATTTAAGTTATGGTATAAATTTGTATCAAAAATTGTCATCTAAAGTCACTGAGCTTCTCTAGGAGCACTTGAACTGCTTACATGAATGCTACTTGTTATGTAATATAATAAAAGATATTTATCACTTAGCCTGCTATTAAGTGAGTGTGCCTAAATGAAAACTAAATGATACATCATAGATTTAAACATATATTTTCAGACTATATTTTTCTTCAACCATCATACTGAACGTGTGGATCACTGGCCCCAGGCTTTTTTCAATTTATGATTGCAATCTTCATCTTTGTAATACACTTGTAATTACACTTTGTAATTATCTATTAGCTCATGTCTATTAATAGTAATCTCAAGGTTTCCTGTTTTATTAACCTTGCAAGCTTTAATTTTTTTCTTAGTTGAATTGCATGTTGCAACTATTTAGTTTCTCTTGAATATCAACCAGTAAGTCTTGTTAAATAGCTGTAATGGTTAGAATAATAATCCTTCATTGCACATGGATTAATCACAGCAATCTCTTCTATTCGCTAGAAGTTCTATCATATATTCTGAGATTTGGCACATGACAAGCAAGCTTATGTTCTTAAAATTACTTTTTATTTCAATGTCTTAGAACATTTTATATAATATGCTTGCATTTTATAAGACAGAGAATGACAAACTCCTCTTTTATAGCTATATGAGTATATATTTTGTGTATGTGTGTACATATTAATATATATATATTGATACTATGAAATAACTGTTCTTCTATCAACTTTGTCTAGGGCCAAACTGCAGGTCACATCTCCATCTATCTCCCATACAGAAGCAGTAGGATTACTAGTTCAAAGTTTCCACTGGTACAATTACTAATTACTGACAATCAGTTTCCACCTTCTGTGTGAGACTCTGTGAAGTTAATGTGAAATTCTGTCAGATAGAATAGTGATTAGTTTCTCCTGATCTTTTCTGTGTCTTTGGCTTATATTTTCTGGGCTTTTATTTCTCCATTTGGCTGATGCCATGCACTCTGCCTTTCTTTTCCAATAAGTTCTCATAATTTCTTGTTTGGGTAATCATTTTTTTTAAGATCATAGATACATAGATATTAATTATTGCTATGTTTGCTGCCATTTCAGTGGGATTTGTGTGTGTGTGTGTGTGTGAGGGGGAAGGAGCCAATTCATTTATTCTTTACTTCTTGAACTAGGTGTCTCTTTTTCTTCTATGGGTCCCCCATTTAGTAGAGTATGAACTTTAGGGACTCCACAAAGTCATTAGATTTTTTCTTGTTCCTCAGAACAAGCAACCTCAAAATTACCATCCATGAGGCCATCCATTTTCCTACCACCTTTCTATTGATTATCTGTGGGGGGGAATCCGCAAATTATCACACTCTTCACCTCCAATATTACAGAGGCTTTTACTTTTTTTTTTTTTGCATTTAAAACATTATTCCTTTTAAGGAAAGTACCCTACACTCTGTCTACTTCAGATCCCATATATCACAAACACATTCTTTAGAAGTAAACTTTCATTTTAATTTGGGCCACAGAGCACCAAGATAAGAAGTCAAATATAGAAAAGGAAGTGAATAAAAATCCTTTGAGTAAATAATAAGAAATCCTTACTTAGAATAATGAAACACTTTGAGGACATTAAACTGAGCCACCTCCTTTTATGGATAAGGTAGTTAAAATAAACTTTTAATTTCTATTTGAATACAACCCCTTTCAGTGACTGAAAGAAAATGCCAATGTTAAATATACAAGGTAGACTTTCTGTGCAAACCCTTATGGCAATGAAAAGAGAGTTTCTTAAGGGGAGGGCCGTAACATTAATGACTTTTGAGTGACTGCAATAATGCTATTGTCATGAGCCACTCTGGACAATCCCAGGAGACTAAAACTTCCCTTTTCACATCAATCATTACTGGAGTATTGAATGGATGACTAATGGTGTTGTTGGCCTGTGGTTATGTTCACGACTCTTTCTTGGAGAATAATAATCTTCACATTTCTGCTTGTGGCCCTGGCAGAGCTGGCAAGGAGAATAAAATTTTCTATTTTCTATCCAAAGGATGGAAATGCTGCCCCAGAGGCTGCCCATGCTGAAAGCTAGAACTACTGTTCATTCTCAAATGGTGCTCACCTACTCACCAATAACTACATGGTTTCTAAAGTTCTGGTGGAAAGTTGAAAAATAACATCACATGTTACTATTCATCCTGACCTGGATCACTTAACAATTACATGATTAATTGACTAATTATTGCCAACACTGGTAATGTAATTCATACTACCCAAACACATCCACCACAGTGACCTCAAAGCTGTGGATCATAATACAAGTGTGGTGGTGCTGTCTGATGTAGAGAAGACCATGCGGATTTCAGGCTCTGTGTTGAAAAACCACTCAAGTGATGATAAGTTGAGTATAAGCAAGGCAGCCAATGAGGTCAGACCATTTACATTAGAGGTAGAAAAAACTAGGTATTCTAGTGTAGATGTGTTATTCCCCTAATTTATAGTCTTTACCTCTAAAGTGACCTACTTCTATCTTTCGTCCACATCCAATATCATATTCCCATATTTTTCACATCATTTAGTACATACACTTCCATACTTGATATTGTATTATCTGCTTTTGCTGTCAAGCAGAGTAGGACAAAGACTTTATTTTTCTGATCTTATTCTTAGCATGTATCTAAATTGCACAGAACTTTTGGTATTTTAATTTCTTATTTTCTGTCCATTTACTAACTGTGTTATTGGGCAAGTTATTTAATTTCTCTGAACATGATGGGTACTTTGCATGTGTGAGGCTATTTTGGACATTCTATAGATTAAATTAAAAAGACAATCTTCTCTGTTCTTTCCATCATCTTCTAGTACAATGTCTTATGCATAACAAACTTACTGTGATTTATGAAATTAACTAAACTCATACACAGCACTCACCCTCAATAAAAGCTTCAGTCAAAAAAAAAAAAAAAAAGCTTCAGTCAGTTCAGTTCAGTCGCTCAGTCATGTCTGACTCTTTGCAAACCCCTGGACTGCAGCATGCCAGGCTTCCCTGTCAATCAACAACTCCCAGAGATTATTTAAACCAGTGTCCATTGAATCAGTGATGCCATCCAACCATCTTATCCTCTGTCATCCCCTCTCCTCCTGCCTTTAATCATTCCCAGCATCAGGGTCCATTCAAATGAGTCAGTTCTTTGCATTAGGTGGCCAAAATATTGGAGTTTCAGCTTCAGCATTAGTCCTTCCAATGAATATTCACTGATGTCCTTTAGGATGGACTGGTTGGATCTCCTTGTAGTCCAAGAGACTCTCAAGAGTCTTCTCCAACACTACAGTTCAAAAGCTTCAGTTCTTCAGTGCTCAGCTTTCTTTATAGTCCAACTCTCACATCCATACACGACTATTGGAAAAACCATAGCTTTGACTAGATGGATCTTTGTTGGCAAAGTAATGTCTCTGCTTTTTAATATGCTGTCTGTTGCTGCTGCTGCTGCTAAGTTGCCTCATTCGTGTCCGACTCTGTGCGACCCCAGAGATGGCAGCCCACCAGGCTCCTCCATCCCTGGGATTCTCCAGGCAAGAACACTGCAGTGGGTTGCCATTTCCTTCTCCACTGCATGTAAGTGAAAAGTGAAAGTGAAGTCGCTCAATCGTGTCTGACTCTTAGTGACCCCCTGGACTGCAGTGTACCACGCTCCTCTGTCCATGGGATTTTCCAGGCAAGAGTACTGGAGTGGGTCGCCAGTGCCTTCTCCAAATATGCTGTCTAGGTTGGTCATAACTTTTCTTCCAAGGAGCAAGGGTACAATTAGACTGACAATAGTGTAACTAAGTATCATATGTGCATACCCCATGCTCTATTCCACTCTTTGCTCTAAAAGCAACTCTCTTCCACTCTGACACCCCAGAGAAATTTTAAACATGAATACAAAGATAGAGGCACTAACATGCTCTTTGTAGCATTGTTTGTAATAGCAAAGAATTAAAAGCATCTTTAAATATCTAAGTAAAGAGAGAAATAAAATGTTGTATTCAGTTCAGTTCAGTTCAGTCACTCAATCGTGTCTGACTCTTTGTGACCCCATGAATCACAGCATGCCAGGTCTCCCTGTCCATTACCAACCCCTGGAGTTCACTCAGACTCATGTCCATCGAGTCAGTGATGCCATCCAGCCATCTCATCCTTGGTTGTCCCCTTCTCCTCCTGCCCCCAATCCCTCTCAGCATCAGAGTCTTTTCCAATGAGTCAATTCTTCGCATGAGGTGGCCAAAGTACTGGAGTTTCAGCTTTAGCATCAGTCCTTCCACAGTAATCCCAGGGCTAATCTCCTTCAGAATGGACTGGTTGGATCTCCTTGCAGTCCAGGGGACTCTCAAGAGTCTTCTCCAACACCACAGTTCAAAAGCATCAATTCTTCGGCGCTCACCCTTCTTCACAGTCCAACTTTCACATCCATACATGACTACTGGAAAAACCATAGCTTTGACTAGACGGACCTTAGTCGGCAAAGTAATGTCTCTGCTTTTGAATATGCTATCTAGGTTGGTCATAACTTTTCTTCCAAGAAGTAAGCACCTTTTAATTTCATGGCTGCACTCACCATCTGCAATGATTTTGGAGCCAAAAATAATAAAGTCTGACACTGTTTCCACTGTTTCCCCATCTATTTCCCATGAAGTGATGGGACCAGATGCCATGATCTTCGTTTTCTGAATGTTGAGCTTTAAGCCAACTGTTTCACTCCCCTCTTTCACTTTCATCAAGAGGCTTTTTAGTTCCTCTTCACTTTCTGCCATAAGGGTGGTGTCATCTGCATATCTGAGGTTATTGATATTTCTCCTGGCAATCTTGATTCCAGCTTGTGTTTCTTCCAGTCCAGCATTTCTCATGATGTACTCTGCATAGAAGTTAAATAAACAATGTTGTATTAAGTATTACCAAATGCATATCAACAGGCATATAACTTGAAAAAGATATATTAAAAAATTTAGAAGTAGATCATAAGTGCATCAAAATTCTACTGTATAGAATATTTTAAATAAATGAAAAGCATATAGAAAACATATAAACAAAATATAACTTACATATTATTATATATTTATGATATGAATTTATATACAATTAATGCATAGAATGTACATACATATGGAAAATAAATGTCAGAGGAGAATGATTCTGGGAATCATTTTTTAATTAAAAATATACCAATAAAGTCTGTTAAATTCATGAATGCTTCTTTGAGTGATATTTTGGTGCTGAAAATCAATTAAGGAGCTAGACTTCACCTTGGAGAAACACACCATAGGGTAGAAACAGAGAATTCCAGCCTACATAAGTCCCCATTCACTCTCCCTACACAAAGAAAAAACAAATATTGATAGAGACTCCAGATTTCCACAGATGATGGATTTGAAGAAAGCAAGTCACCACTGCCATCTAGATAATACAGTTCAGTTCAGTTCAGTCGCATAGTCGTGTCTGACTCTTTGCAACCCCACGAACTGCAGCACACCAGGCCTCCCTGTCCATCACCAACTCCCGGAGTTCACTCAAACTCACGTCCATCGAGTCAGTGATGCCATCAAGGAATCTCATCCTCTGTCATCCCCTTTTCCTCCTGCTCCCAATCCCTCCTAGCATCAGAGTCTTTTCCAATGAGTCAACTCTTCGAATGAGGTGGCCAAAGTACTGGAGTTTCAGCTTTAGCATCAGTCCTTCCAAAGAACACCCAGGACTGGTCTCCTATAGAATGGACTAGTTGGATCTCCTTACAGTCCAAGGGACCCTTAAGAGTCTTCTCCAACACCACAGTTCAAAAGCATCAATTCTTTTGCTCAGCTTTCTTCACCGTCCAATTCTCATATCCTTACATGACTACTGGAAAACCATAGCCTTGACTAGACAGACCTTTGTTGGCAAAGTAATGTCTCTGCTTTTTAATATGCTATATAGGTTGGTCATAACTTTCCTTCAAAGGAGTTCAGTTCAGTCACCCTTTTTATGGGAATGGTCTTAATCCCTGTCTCCTGTATAATGTCATGAACCTCAGTCCATAGTTCATCAGGCACTCTATCTAACAGATCTAGTCCCTTAAATCTATTTCTCACTTCCACTGTATAATCATAAGGGATTCGATTTAGGTCATACCTTAATGGTCTAGTGGTTTTCCCTACTTTCTTCAATTCAAGTCTGATTTGGCACTAAGAAGTTCATGATCTGAGCCACAGTCAGCTCCTGGTCTTGTTTTTGCTGACTGTATAGAGCTTCTCCATCTTTGGCTGCAAAGAATATAATCAATCTGATTCCAGTGTTGACCATCTGGTGATGTCCATGTATAAAGTCTTCTCGTGTTATTGGAAGAGAGTGTTTGCTATGACCGGTGCATTTTCTTGGCAAAATGCTATTAGCCTTTCCCCTGCTTCATTCCATATTCCAAGGCCAAATTTGCTTGTTACTCCAGCTGTTTCTTGACTTCCTACTTTTGCATTCCAGTCCCCTATAATAAAAAGGGTAATACAGGGCTATAGCAACTCACAATGGACCTCTTACTTAACATTGATAGTGATCAAACTTTTATTGATCAACCCATGAGAGACTGACCCAGACTTGCCTGTGAATATCCAGGAGTCTCCAGCAGAGGCATAGGTTGGCAGTGGCCTGCTGCAGGGTTGGGGGCACTGAGTGCAGAAGGACCTGCATGGGACATTTTGAAGGAGATTGCTATTAATTCATTACTTCCACCATACTTTGGCTTCAGTTCAAACAATAGGGAGGGAACACAGTCCCACCCATCATCAGAAAAATGGATTAAGGATTTACTGAGCCCATCAGAAGAAGACTCCCTCAGTCAGTCTCTCCCATCAGGAAATTTCCATAAGCCTCTTATCCTTCTCCATCAAGGCAGACAGATTGAAAACCACAATCACAGAAAACTAACCAATCTGATCACATGGACCACAGCCTTGTCTAACTCAATGAAACCATGTGCATTGCCATGTGGGGCCACCCAAGATGGACAGGTCATGGTGGAGAGTTCTGTCAAAATGTGGCCCACTGGAGAAGGAAATGGCAAACCACTTCAATTCTGCCTTGAGAACCCCATGATTAGTATGAAAAGGCAAAAAGATAGGACACTGAAAGATGAACTCCCTTTCATTAGGTGCCCAATATGCTACTGGAGATCAGTGGAGAAATAACTCCAGAAAGAATGAAGAGATGGAGCCAAAGCAAAACAACACCCAGTTGTGGATATGACTGGTGATGGAAGTAAAGTCTGATGCTGTAAAGAGCAATAATGCATAGGAACCTAGAATGTTAGGTCCATGAATCAAGGCAAATTGGAAGTGGTCAAACAGGAGATGGCAAGAGCGAAATGTTGACATTTTAGGAATCAGCAAACTAAAATGGACTGGAATGGGTGAATTTAGTTCAGATGACCATATCTACTACTGCAGGCAAGAATCCCTTAGAAGAAATGGAACAGCCATCATAGTCCAAAATGCAATACTTGGATGCAATCTCAAAAATGACCAAATGATCTCTGTTCATTTCCAAGGCAAATTATTCAATATCAGAGTAATCCAAGTCTATGCCCTGACCAGTAATGCTAAAGAAGCTGAAGTTGAACAGTTCTATGAAGACCTAAAAAGCCTTCTAGAACTAACACCAAAAAAAGATATCCTTTTCATTATAGGGGACTGGAATGCAAAAGTAGGAATCAAGAGATACCTGGAGTAACAGGCAAATTTGGCCTTGGACTACAGAATGAAGCAGGGCAGAGTTTTGCCAAGGGAATGCATTGGTCGTAGCAAATACTCTCTTCCAACAAAAAAAGGGAAGACTCTACATATGGGCATCACCAGATGGTCAATACCAAAATTAGATTGATTATATTCTTTGCAGCCAAAGATGGAGAAGCTCTATACAGTCAGCAAAAACAAGACTGTGGCTCAGATCATGAACTCCTTATTGCCAATTTCAGACTTGAATTGAAGAAAGTAGAGAAAACCACTAGACCACTCAGGGATGACCTAAATCAAATCCCTTATGATTATACAGTGGAAGTGACAAATACATTCAAGGGACTAGATTTGATAGAATGCCTGAAGAAAAATGGATGGAGGTTCGTGACACTGTACAGGAAGCAGATATCAAGACCATCCCCATGAAAAAGAAATGCAAAAAGGCAAAATGGTTGTCTGAGGAGGCCTTGCAAATAGCTGAGAAAAGAAAAGATGCAAAATGCAAAGGAGAAAAGGAAAGATATACCAATTTGAATGCACTGTTCCAAAGCATAGGAAGGAAAGTTAAGAAAGTCTTCCTCAGTGATCAATGTAAAGAAATAGAGGAAATTAATAGAATAGGAAAGACTAGAGAGCTCTTCAAGAAAATTAGAGATACCAAGGGAACATTTCATGCAAAGATGGGCTCAATAAAGGACAGAAATGGTATGGACCTAACAGAAGCAGAAGATATTAAGAAGAGATCGCAAGAATACACAGAAGAACTATACAAAAAAATCTTCATGACCCAGAAACCATGTTGCTGTGATCACTTACCTAGAGCCAGACATCCTGGAATGTGAAGTCAAATGGGCCTTAGAAAGCATCACTATGAACAAAGCTAGTGGAAGTGATGGAATTCCAGTTGAGCTATTTCAAATCCTAAAAGACGATGCTGTGAAAGTGCTGCACTCAATATGCTAGCAAATTTGGAAAACTCAGCATTGGCCACAGGACTGGAAAATGTCAGTTTTCATTCCAATCCTAAAGAAAGGCAATGCCAAAGAATGCTCAAATTACCGCACCATTGCACTCATCTCACACGCTAGTAAAATAATGCTCAAAATTCTCCAAGCCAGACTTCAACAGTATGTGAACCGTGAACTTCCAGATGTTCAAGCTGGTTTTAGAAAAGGCAGAGGAACGAGAGAACAAGTAGCCAACATCTGTTGGATCATCAAAAAAGCAGGAGAGTTTCAAAAAACATCTACTTCTGCTTTATTGACTATGCCAAAGCCTTTGACTGTGTGGATCACAACAAACTGTGGAAAATTCTGAAAGAGATGGGAATACCAGAACACCTAACCTGCCTTCTGAGAAATCTGTATGCAGGTCAAGAAGAAACAGTTAGAACTGGACATGGAACAACAGACTGGTTCCACACAGGGAAAGGAGTATGTCAAGGCTGTATATTGTCATCCTGCTTATTTAACTTCTATGCAGAGTTTGTCATGAAAAATGCTCTATTATTGAAGTACAAGCTGGAATGAAGATTGCCAGGAGAAATATCAATAACCTCATATTTGCAGATGATACCAACCTTATGGCAGAAAATAAAGAAAAACTAAAGGGCTTCTTGATGACAGTGAAAGAGGAGAATAAAATTTTTCGCTTAAAACTCAACATTCACAAAACTAAGACCATGCCATGCACTCCCATCTCTTCACAGTAGATAGATGGCAATGGACAGGCAGGCCTGGTTGTTGCAGTCCATGGGGTCGCAAAGAGTAAGACACGACTGAGCGACTGAACTGAACTGAACTGATTGTAATCCAAAATGCCTCCACTGATTCATAATTGTACAATCTTTTCCAATATTTCATGTTGTCTGAATTATTGTATTTGTCAGTCACCTTGGTATAAAGTGAATATGTTATATATAATGAATCTCTGAGCATATGTGGATCTGTTTTTTGATCTGGCTTTTTTTCTGTTATTACAACATTGCCTTAATTACTATAGCCTTGTAAAATATCCTAATAACTTGTTAAACTAAGTTCTATTTGCTCTGCTTTTTCTGGATTACCATAATTATTTTAAAACATATTCTTCTGTATTAATTTTAAAATTTGCAAATTAGAATTGTCCCACTGCACAAATCCAAAGGGCACCATTCATGTAAAATATAAACTGCAACAATGTATTCTTGTGATAAATTCCTTTAAACTCTTAAAATATTTTTACTGCAACTACCATTGAATGTGTAGTTGTAATGTAATTTGGCAGATATTAGCATATTTATAATGTTGTCACAGGCTTTGTGTAATTACATACTTATGTATACTCTATAAGGATATGAAGTTTAGTTTGCTTTCTTTATCACTGCTCTAACCCTATAACTTAGGTGAGAGTTTGACACAACAGGAATTTAGAAATTGCTGAATGAATAACATTTTCTACCTGTCCACTTATTTATTCATATGTACAGAGTATTTCTTGGAGAAGGAAATGGCAACCCACTCCAGTATTCTTGCCTGGAGACTTCCATGAACAGAAGAACCTGGTGGGCTACTGTTCATGGGGTCACAAAGAGTCAGACATGACTGAATGTCTAAGCACACAGAGGTATTTCTTTACCCATATTGGTATATTTGTGTGTCTTACTAAATGTCATTTAATGATATTTACATGTTTTTCAGAATGATTTTTAAAAGATAATTACTGGTATAGGAAAACTTTGTTGTATTTGGGGGATGAGGTTCATATATTGCTACAGTGTAATTAATTTTAGATATTTATATACTGTTTTTTTTTTTTTTCTGGGCACATGATCATATATTTTTAAAATGACATTTTAACTCTTTATTTGAATATTTAAGTCTTTTGGTTATTTTGTCTTGCTGCATTGAGCAGAACCTCCATGAAGTATGCATGATATTTATAGTATGATTTTGCTGGTCATTTACTATATCCTAAAGGCCTCCTTGGTGGCTCAGACAGTAAAGAATCTGCCTGCAATGCTGGAGACCCAGGTTTGATACCTGGGTTGGGAAGATCTCTTCAAAAGGGCATGGCAACCCACTACAGTATTCTTGCCTGGAGAATTCCATGGGCTATAGTCCATGGGATCGCAAGGAGTTGAACACAACTGAGCAACTAACACAACACTACTATGTAATATAGGCTTCTCTGGTGGCTCAAATGGTAAAAAGAATCTGCCTCCAATGAAGGAACCCCAGGTGTGATCTCTGGGTCAGGAAGATACCCTGGAGAAGGGAATGGCTACTCACTCCAGTTTTCTTGCCTGGAGAATTCCATGGACAGAGAAGCCTAGTGGGCTACAGTCCATGGGGTTGCAAAGAGTTAGGCACAACAGAATCACAAACACTTTCACTACTATATAATACATTCATATAAGATTCTCTCTGTCTACTTTGCTAAGGGTTTAGGAAAAAGTAAGTAGAAGTTAAATTTTATTGAATGCTTTTATTTTTATATGATTTATAATGACATAGTGTTTCCCTTTTAATCAATTAGTGTAGTTAGGTTAATTAATGAGTTACCTAATTTTGAAACTTCTTTCAATTTGGAAAATTAATACAATTTGCAAGAACAATATAACAGATGTTTCTACAAATTGTCATTTGGCTTATTTAGTTAATCTTCACTTAGAATTTTTATGATTACCTTCACAAATGAGAATGACATAATGTTAATTTCTTTTCATAAATGTTATATTTAGTCTTATAAAAATTAGTGGCAGCTTTGTCTCTATTTCGGTTTTCAAGGACAAACTATAGAAGCTGTAGGATATTATATGTTCCTTGAAACTGCTTAAGTAGACTATCTGGGTGGTGACTTCTTTTAGAGAGAAGTTTTCATCTATCATCTGATTATTTTTAATGGTTATTGAGCTAGTCCCATTTTCTATTTCTTACTGGCCAATTTTAGTAATCAAAAGATTCAGTTACAATTCTAAGAATTGCTGCTCTTTAAGTCGTGGCTTTCTCTCTTTTACTCTGAATTTTGCTTGTTTATTTTGAATTTTTTTCTCGATGAATCTTACTGGAGAATTGCCTATATTAGTTAGTTGTCTTTTAAACATAGATTGAGTTTAGTTAATGTTCTACTTCTTTTTCTATTTCACTGATTTTTCCTCATGTTAATTATTGCCTTCTTACATAGTTTTAGAAAAGTATTTCATTTAAAAATTTTTCTCATTTTCATAGATTTTCTAATTTTACTAATTTGCTTTCAATCCTCATTTTCGGTTGCTTCTACATCTGTAAATTTGACTATGTTTATCAATTTACCTCCAAAATTATGATGTGCAGTACTTTCATGATCTTCTAATTTGAGCCTTTGACTCATTGATTTTTGGACACAGGATAATGGGTTTTCAGTTATACGGTATTTTTAAAAATCCTTTTGATTTCTAATTTTTTCACATTGTGGTAGCTATTAGAGGCATTAGGCAGGTGAGTCCTTAGAGGCAAATGGTGTTTGGAGGGCAGTCTCCTCAGGTGTGCAGAAAGAGAAGAAAGATAAGGATGGCTAGAGACTGGCAGTAGAAGGCAGCCAAATCTGACAGCACCAGGTAGTATCCAGTGAGCTCTCCTTCAGTTCTGTTAGTCTGACAACATTATTTTCTGATTTCAGATTGAAACTGTGCAGTTCAGGTTCCTGTGGCCCTAGATCTTGGCAGAGGTGGTAGTGGGGTTCCAGGGTTGGCGGCCAGAACCCTGAATTTCTGTTTGGGGTCTTCGGTTTCCTGGAAGGCGAGAGAGGCTTGCTCCTCAAGTTCACTTCTGCAGTCTGACCTGTGACAGCCCTGCACATGCAGAGCCTTTGGGCAGAAGTTTCTGCCCTGGCTGGGCCCCTGGGGAGAGGCAGTACCTCACTGTGACCCTGAGTAGGTTATCTTAGAGACATCGATGAGGATTGGGATGTGCTTGATAAATGGCAAGCGCGAGACTCCTTAAGAATGAGCCTGGATGTCTCCAGCACCTGGGGCACTCAGGTGTTTCTCATCCAGGATTCCCCTGCTGTTTTCTACAGAAATCTCCAGAGACCCTGTGACATAACGCTTCCTCAGAATACTGGTCGCTGCAACCCTTCGGCCTGGTTCCACTGCCCTTTGAGCCATCCCAGATTCTCAGAACTTCCGAGCTCCTCTTCTCCCTGCGCCTCTATCAGGACCCACACTTACCTCCCCTCACCCACCGAAAGCCACAAAAGCGCACCCTGAGGCCTCCAATTGCGCCAGTTTGCCTTCCTGGAAAACTCCATACTCCACCCACGCAGATCAGGCCCCATGCCCCAGCCTGCCTCTACCTGTGGGTGGTTTGCGTGGATGTGGAGACAAGCGGTGTCTGGAGTGTGCGGTGCTCAGCTCTGCAGGAAGATGGGAAGGAGGAGGACCGCCGGAGACCGGTAATGGAAGGCGGTCACAGCTAACAGCACCGGATATTATCAGGTGAGCTCCCGTTCAGGCCCTCTGCTGGCCTGACACACCTTATTCTCTGGTTTTGGAATGGAACTGTGCATTTGAGTTGCTGTTGACTTTGGATCTTGGCAGATGTGGGATTCCCGAGTTCCGTGTAAGAAACCCGAGTTGCTATTCTGGGCCAGTGGTTTCCTGAAAGACTTGCTGCCAAGGATGCACAGTTCACCCTTCATCCCCAGTTTTGACCTTGGGCTGTCCTGTCCCTGCACAGCCTTTGGGCTGGAAGCTTGGTCGCCCACACCTGACTGGGCCACTGTGACTCGGAATAGGGAATCCTGGTGTTGTCAGTGAGGACTGGGACCTCAGGGTTCACCAAAGGAGTAACATTTGTAGAATTTACTAGAACTGATGAACCTACATTGATACATAAGTATCACCCAAGGTCTGTAGTTTACCGCTATGATTCACTCTTGGTTTTATAATTACTGTGGGTTTGGACAAAGGTATAAGGACATATATCCATCATCAGAGTATTTTCCCTAAAATTCTCTGTGCTGTGCCTACTCACCCCTCGCACCATCAACCCCTGGAAACCACTGGTCTTTTCACTGTGTTCAGTTTTGTCTTTTTCAGAATGGTCAGATGGTTGAATCGTATGGCATGTTGAGGCTGACTTTTTCACTAAGTAATGTTTCATGAAAAGATGGGCACTATAAAGAACAGAAATGGTATGGACCTAACAGAGCAGAAGATATTAAGAAAAGGTAGCAATAATACCCAGAAGAACTATACAAAGAGATCTTCATGACCCAGATAACCATGAAGGTGTGATCACTCACCTAGAGCCAGACATTCTGAAACATGAAGTCAAGTGGGCCTTAGGAAGCATCAAAGCAAACAAAGCTAGTGGAGGTGATGGAATTGCAGTTGAGCTATTTCAAATCCTCAAAGATGAAGCTGTGAAAGTGCTGCACTCAATATGCCAACAAATTTGGAAAACTCAGCAGTGGCCACAGGACTGGAAAAGGTCAGTTTTCATTTCAATCCCAAAGAGAGACAAAGCCAATGAATGCTCAAAGTACCGCACAGTTGCACTCATCTCACACGCTAGTAAAGTAATGCTCAAAATACTCCAAGCCAGGCTTCAGCAGTATGTGAACCGTGAACTTCCAGATGTTCAAGCTGGATTCAGTAAAGGCAGGGGAACCAGAGATCAAATTGTCAACATCCACTGGATCAGTGGAAAAGCAAGAGGGTTCCAAAAAAACATCTACTTCTGCTTTATTGACTATGACAAAGCCATTGACTGTGTGGATCACAATAAACTGTGGAAAATCCTGAAAGAGATGGGAATAGCAGACCACCTGACCTGCCTCTTGAGAAACCTATATGCAGGTCAGGAAGCAACAGTTAAAACTGGACATGGAACAATAGACTGGGTCCAAAAGGAGTATGTCAAGGCTGTATATTGTCACCCTGCTTATTTAACTTCGATGCAGAGTACATCATGAGAAATGCTGGGCTGGATGAAGCAAAAGCTGGAATCAAGATTGCCGGGAGAAATATCAGTAACCTCAGATATGCAGATGACACCACCCTTATGGCAGAAAGTGAAGAGGAACTAAAGAGCTTCTTGATGTAAGTGAAAGTGGAGAGTGAAAAAGCTGGCTTAAAAGTCAACATTCAGAAAACTAAGATCATGGCATCTGGTCCCATCACTTCATGGCAAATAGAAAGGGGAATCAATGGAAACAGTGACAGACTTTATTTTCTTGGGCTTCAAAATCACTGCAGATGGTGACTGTAGCCATGAAATTTAAAGACACTTGCTCCTTGGAAGAAAAGTTATGACCAACCTAGACAGCATATTAAAAGAAGAGATATTACTTTACCAACAAAGGTCCATCTAGTCAAAGCTAGTAGTCATGTATGAATGTGAGAGTTGGACTATAAAGAAAGCTGAGTGCTGAAGAATTGATGCTTTTGAACTGTGATGTTGGAGAAGACTCTTGAGAGTCCCTTGGACTGCAAGATGATCCAACCTGTCCATCCTAAAGGAAATCAGTCCTGAATATTCATTGGAAGGACTGATGATGAAGCTGAAACTCCAATACTTTGGCCACCTGATGCAAAGAACTGACTCATTTGAAAAGACCCGGATGCTGGGAAAGATCGAAGGTGGGACGAGAAGGGGATGACAGAAGGTGAGATGGTTGGTTGGCATCACCAACTCAATAGAGATGAGCTTGAGTAAACTCCAGGAGTTGGTGATGGACAGGGAGGCCTGCATGCTGCAGTCCATGAGGTCACAGAGTTGAACATGACTGAGTGACTGAACTGAACTAAGTGTGCATTAATCTTTCCTCATGTGTTTTCATGGCTTGGTAGCTCATTTCTATTTAGTGCTGAATAATATGACACAGTTTATCTGTTCATCTACTGAAGAACATCTTGGTTGCTTCTCAGTTTTGGCAATTATGAATAAGGCTACTCAGATATTCATGAGCATGTTTTCAAGTATACATAAATTTTGGGTAAATAGCAAATGGCAAAATTGCCAGAAGGTCATATGGTAAAACTGTGTTTGGTGCTTTAAGAAAGAGCCTAACAGCCTTGAACAGTGAGTGTGTCGTTTTGCATTCCCACCAGCAGTGAGTGAGAATTCCCATTGCTCTGCATTCTTACCAGTGCTTGGTATTATCTGTGTTTCAGATTTTGGCCATTCTAATAAGTATGCAGTGGCATTTTGTTTTAATTTGCATTTTCCTGGTGACATATGTGAAGCTTATTTTTATATGCTCATTTGCCATCTGTATATCTTTTTTGGTGAGATGTCAAAGTGTTTGATCCATTGTAAAATTGGATTGTTAATTTTCTTATTGTTGAGTTTTAAGAGTTCTTTGTATATTTGGATAACAGTCCTTTGTCAGATGCATCTTGAAAATATTTTTTTTTAGTCTGTGGTTTGTCTTTTCATTCTCTTTACAGTGTCCTTAACAGAACTGAAGCTTTTAATTTAAATCAAGTATAGCTTATGAATTTTTTTTCATGGACTATCCCTTTGATGTCATATTCTAGAATAGATAATTTAATTTATTCTGTAGAGTGGGATTATAGGAATGGGTAATAGTTCATAATCCACAGACTGTTGTCATTAGTCTATTTTTTTTTCTGCCTCTACCCTCTCCATTTCCACTGCTTGCTCTTTCAGTCCGAGATATTCTTCAGAAGCTCCAAAGACTTATCTACTGTGCAGTGATATATCTCCTTACTCTTGAACCTTTACTTCAGCTAACAATACTCAGTTTCTTGGTAGAAGACCCTCCATTCTTTTCACAAATCAGTGAAACTTTCCCAAAGCAAACCTCTTTAAGGGGATCCAAGGTACACATGGGAAAATAATGGAATGGTCTTATTTTCATTATACAGGCTAATTTTCATGTGCAATGAGGAGGAGAATTGGAGAAGAAAGTCTATAAGTATTAGTATCAGGGATAAATGGAATGTTGGAGTAAACAAAGTTCTTACAAGTTGATAATTTTTTTTTCTTTAACAATGAAAAATTCTTCTGTATGCAATTTGGTTTAACTAAAATGTAATCCATAGAAGAAGTGATGATGCGTATTTGGCATGTACCATTAATGCCTAGACAGAGAAAAGACTCTTCATGAGATAGTTTCCTGTCTATGGCATATTGTAAATAAGCAATTTTGGGGAAAAAGAGTTTGGTTAAAGCAGAAGGAAGCAGCAGTGGGTCTCTAGTTTATGGTTGTGGGCCTCACATAGGTAACTTGCATTCTATAGTTCTGCATAATAGAACTTGAAAGCTCATGCTGAACTTGACTCTCAAAAGTTTCCAAACCTTCAACTGATAGTAGGAAATGGTGGAGTAATTACTTGCTGATAAAGTGCTTTGAGATCCTTAAATAAAAGGTGTTCAGTGTGTGGGTTTAGAGCTTTAAAGAAAGAGTCTTTTGGTTGTAGATTTATCCATTTTTTTCTGTATTATAATTTTTTTCAGAAACATCAGTGTCCTTTCGTGGATTGCTTCTCTCTTTATGGAATTCTGACTTTTAGCTAGCACGAAGGCAGCTTTTGGAAACAAAGTGATAACAAAAGAAACATGCAGTCACTTCTTTGTTGTGTGGGTTTTTTTATTTAACTTTTTTTTTTTACACCCTCTAGCCTTTTATCTTTACATGTTCCTTTTTGTCTGACATTTCTGCATTCATCACCGCATGTCTGGTTGCAATAAGGCTATTATAAGATGGATGGATGAAGAGATGACAGGAATACAGACAATTCAAGTTTTTCATTTCCTTTGTAGTTGGAGTTTTAATAGTTCTCTAAATCTGTATTTATGTTCTTATCAAGACCTCCTTTTAAAAGAAAGTAGATAATAGTTTTTCTTCCTGTCTCATTCCCAAAATGTTTTCCATGATTCCTATTTTTATAATATTAATAAGTCTCTTTATTACAGAGATAAAGAGAAATTCACTTACATTCAATGAAACTAACTAACTTAGTACCTGCTCAAAAGCCTCAGAATCTCCTTCTCTGAAAGTCAAGGTAATTGTACTCCTAGGCTTCCTTTCTCTAACTCAATAAGCAGCAGCTTGTGTGTGGAACAAGTATTCAAAAAAAAAATTTCTGATGGGGGGTTTTATCATTTCCAAATAATGAGTGTCCTGTTATAGAGTTGTAAATTGGACTTGAAGCAGAATTTTTAAGTAGGTAAAAGTTTGAGAGACAGTTAATGCTGATTTACATAAGAATGACTTTTGATAGGTTATATATTTATTTTTAAAAAATCCTGTTACCCTGATTTTTTTTTCCAGAGTTAATGTAAAAAATGATGTTGTAGCACAAAACATTGTAAGCTAATATAAAATGAATTTCCATGAGTAAATGGTATTTCAGTTCTGTTCCTTCCTTGGTAACCTGTTTTTCATCTCTGAGGGAAGCACTTTCAAATTATTTGGCTGTGACACAGTATGCAGAATGGAGTCATAATTAGGTAGCATACATTCAGCAGGTATTTTACCATAGCATAAGATGTCTAGACCAACAGTGAAGGCTCAGCCTATTATCTGGCTACTAGTCAACTTTATACTATTCAGTTCAATTCAGTCGCTCAGTCGTGTCCGACTCTTTGCAACCCCATGAATCGCAGCACACCAGGCCTCCCTGTCCATCACCATCTCCTGGAGTTCACACAGACTTATGTCCATCGAGTCAGTGATGCCTTCCAGCCATCTCATCCTCTGTCATCCCCTTCTCCTCCTGCCCCCAATCCCTCCCAGCATCAGAGTCTTTTCCAATGAGTCAACTCTTCGCACTATATATATGTGTATATATATATATATATATATATATGCTACTGCTAAGTTGCTTCAGTCGTGTCCGACTCTGTGCAACCCCATAGACGGCAGCCCACCAGGCTGCCCCATCCCTGGGATTCTCCAGGCAAGAATACTGGAGTGGGTTGACATTTCCTTCTCCAATGCATGAAAGTGAAAAGTGAAAGTGAAGTTGCTCAGTCGCGTCCGACTCCCAGCAACCCCATGGACTGCAGCCTACCAGGCTCCTCCATCCATGGGATTTTCCAGGCAAGAGTACTGGAGTGGGGTGCCATTGCCTTCTCAGATATATATATATATATATATATATATGAACCTATGACTTGAACTAATGAATATTTCAGATTTATTCTGTTTGCTTATTGAGGTGGAATAAATATATTGATAGCCAAAAATTTCCTTGGCATACAGTTAGTGTTTTTTTTTTTACCTTGGTAACTAGTTCTGCTTTTCCTAGCCTTCGCAGGTCCTGATGTTTTT
Organism: Oryx dammah; assembly: GCF_014754425.2. NCBI lineage: Eukaryota > Metazoa > Chordata > Mammalia > Artiodactyla > Bovidae > Oryx > Oryx dammah. Next base: position 82,180,546 of record NW_024070187.1, on the reverse strand, counting down.
GACTTACAGACTTGGTGTTGTCAGTTCCTGCATCAGTCCTCTACCACTGATGGCAGTCAGACTTCAGGAAGCCCATGGTCAGCCTCAGGTGGAAGTTCTTATTTGCCATGCTGTTCTAAGCCTGGTGTTCATAGCATACGAAGTTAATCCTGGGCTCCAATGTTACTTGAGAGACAGACCTTTGAAATCCTCATGTGTTTTTCAAATTTAGGTGACTAGGTATTTGGTTGGACTTCCTTATTTTTTCTTTAGTTCTCCTAGTGGAAACTCATTATTCTAGTTTAGGGCTATGACACAATATAGATATCCCTTGCCACCATTTGTTCCTTTTCCATAGTGCCTGGGTCCTTTTATCACTATTAATGTCAAATCCAGATTACATTGAGAATTACCTACCTAACCTTAAGTATTGCCATGTTTTGCAAATCTCCTGGGCTTCTCACTCATTATATTGGATGCACTGAATTGTTCTAATTTGCACCTTTTCTGAAGTTCAGTCCTGCATGCATATCAGTTGTCTTGTATTAGTCCCATCCATTTCTGGCTTCTTTACCTTTTTATACCTTCTTGTTGCTAAGATTCCAGTATCTTTTAGAGCTGAATACATTTAAGTTAGGGCATTGCTATTTAATCCTTGATTCTCAAACTATTCCAAGGAATGATCTTCAGTTCAGTCACTCAGTCGTGTCCGATTCTTTGCGACCCCATGAATTGCAGCACGCCAGGCCTCCATATCCATCACCAACTCCCGGAGTTCACTCAAACTCATGTCCATCAAGTCGGTGATGCCATCCAGCCATCTCATCCTCTGTCGTCCCCTTCTCCTCCTGCCTCCAATCCCTCCCAGCATCAGGGTCTTTTCCAATGAGTCCACAATGCATGAGGTGGCCAAAGTACTGGAGTTTCAGCTTTAGCATCAGTCCTTCCAATGAACACCCAGGACTGATCTCCTTTAGGATGGACTGGTTGGATTTCCTTGCAGTCCAAAGGACTTTCAAGAGTCTTCTCCAACACCACAATTCAAAAACATCAATTCTTTGTCACTCAGCTTTCTTTACAGTCCAACTCTCACATCGATACATGAGCACTGGAGAAACCGTAGCCTTGACTAAACGGAACTTTGTTGGCAAAGTAATGTCTCTGCTCTTTAATATGCTATCTAGGTTGGTCATAACTTTTCTTCCAAGGAGTAAGCGTCTTTTAATTTCAAGGCTGCAGTCACCATCTGCAGTGATTTTGGAGCCCCCCAAAATAAAGTCGGACACTGTTTCCCCATCTATTTCCCATGAAGTGATGGGACCAGATGCCATGATCTTCATTTTCTGAATGTTAAGCTTTAAGCCAACTTTTCCACTCTCCTCTTTCACTTTCATCAGGAGGCTTTTTAGTTCCTCTTCACTTTCTGCCATAAAGGTGGTGTCATCTGCATATCTGAGGTTATTGATATTTCTCCTGGCAACTTTGATTCCAGCTTGTGCTTCTTCCAGCCCAGCATTTCTCATGATGTACTGTTCATGTAAGTTAAATAAGCAGGGTGACAATATACAGCCTTGATGTACTCCTTTTCCTATTTGGACCCAGTCTGTTGTTCCATGTCCAGTTCTAACTGCTGCTTCCTGACCTGCATACAGGTTTCTCAAGAGGCAGGTCAGGTTGTCTGCTATTCCCATCTCTTTCAGAATTTTCCACAGTTTATGGTGACCCATACAGTCAAAGGCTTTGTCATAGTCAATAAAGCAGAAATAGATGTTTCTCTGGAACTCAGTTGAATTTTTGATGATCCATTGGATGTTGGCAATTTGATCTCTGGTTCCTCTGCCTTTTGTAAAACCAGCTTGAACATCTGGAAGACTGGCTTGGAGAATTTTGAGCATTACTTTACTAGCGTGTGAGATGAGTGCAATTGTGCAGCAGTTTGAGCATTCTTTGGCATTGCCTTTCTTTGGGATTGGAATGAAAACTGACCTTTTCCAGTTCTGTGGCCACTCGTGAATTTTCCAAATTTGCTGGCATATTGAATGCATCACTTTCACAGCATCATCTTTCAGGATTTGAAATAGCTCAATTGGCATTCCATCACCTCCACTAGCTTTGTTCCTAGTGATGCTTTCTAAGGCCCACTTGACTTCACATTCCAGGATGACTGGCTCTGGATGAATGATCTAGCAATGTATAAAAGTGTGGCACTGAAGGCATGTGTAATTAGTGTATGTTTCATCAGCCTCAAGGTCCCATTTCAGTATCCCTTTATTATTTTGGTAAATAGAGATCCAAGGCAGACATTTCAAGCTAAACAGTTCTACAGTTGCACTATATGCAGTGAAAGGCATTGTTTTCAGCCATGTTGACCTCTAAATATAAAATGGATGCTTGCATCATGTAATAGTTGAACATATCATACTCACCTCTAGGCCATACCTATCTGCTTTCTGTTCTCTTAGTATCCATGCTGGCTCTCATTTCTGTTTTTGTGCTTATATTGCCTCTGCTTGGGATATCCTTCTCTAACCACTTCATAGGACTAACTGTTCTTACTTCTGCAGTTTGACCATCAATGCCAGGCAACATTAGATGATCTCCTTGGTGCTTTCAGAGATCTGTATGCTTAATGCTATCCTAAAACATACAGTGCTAATACTAAGGCTAATAAAACAGTGCTAATACTAATATATGGTAAAACAGTGAGTAATAGCTGTTTTACAATGGCCTCTGAACTTAAGGAGGACCACTTTGTACCACCATTACCCAACACATGGATATACTAAATATATGTACTGAATGCCGGGAACAGAAGTTCTCCTAAGGAGGTAGATGCTAAGTCAGAGTTTAGATGTTTCAACACAAGAAATTTCTTTAACTCTTATCTATTTCAAGGTCTTTTTTTAAAAAAAAAAAGATTTTTTTTCTAAATGTATAGTTTATAATTAGTTTATGTATAGTTTTCTTTAACAACAACTTTTGGATAATGAAATAAATGAATTAGAAATACTCTTGACAATACTAGGAATTTCAGGTATCAGTGTACTTTGTTTTATTCAAAGATTTTTTTTTTGGTGTCTTCTTAATGGTATATGTACGTGGACATTATTTTTCAAGTTTATTGTCATGTAATTGACAAATTGTAAGATATTTATAAAGTTTTCACCATAGTGATTTGATATTTTTATTCATTGTGAAAAGATTTCCACCATCTAGTTCATTAACACTTCTATCACCTCACATATTCATCTTTTTTTGAATGAGAATATTTAAGTTTTACTCTCTTAGCAAATTTCACTGATATAACAGTGTTATCAACTACAGTCACCATATTTTACATTATATCCTCAGACTTCATTAATCTTATAGCTGAAAGTCTGTACCCATTTACCAAAGTATCTGTTTTTCTCTCCTACTAGCCCTTGACAACTGCTGTTCTAAAAGTGTGACATTTTTTTGTTTCAAGATTCTACATGTAAGTGATACCATGTATTCTTCGGCTATCTCTGTCTGGCTTATTTCAATGAGAATATGCCCTTTAGTCTATCCATGTTGTCATAGATGGCAGTATTTCTTCTTTCCTCATGTCTGGGTAGTAATCCATTGTATATATAGACACATCACACTATCTATTCATCCATTGATGGACACTTAGGTTGTTGCCATATCATGTCTATTGTGAATAATGCTTCAATGATCATGGGAGTGCAGATATCCCTTAGAGGTCTTGCTTTCATTTCCTTTCAGTATATATCCAGAAGTGGAATTGTTGGAATATATGGTAGTTCTATTTTTAATTTTTTGAGGAACCTCCATACTGGTTTTCATAGTGGTTGCACTAACTTACATGCCAATCAACAGTTTACCAGAGTTTCCTTTTCTCCACATCCTTGTCAACACTTGTTATCTATTGTCTTTTTTGATGTTAATTATTCTCACAGGTGTGAGGTGATATCTCACTGTGGTTTTGATTTCATTTCTGTGTTGATTAGTGATGTTAAGCACCTTTTGCCATATCTGTTGGCTGTTTGTCTCCTTTGAAAAAATGTCTGCCTAGTTCTTCTGCCCAAATAATGCATACCTGAACATTTTAATAGCAATTTTATAGAGATTGGCCCTTGAAATAAAAATATAAAAAACTAGAAAATTATTATTTTACAAATATTTCCATTTCCCTAAATTTACAAATTCATATACATTAATATTCCATGTGTATATAAAAATATGATGCATGATACAGGGGGAAGAACAGATTGTTTGATGGATGGTATAGGGATAGCTTTCTCAATAAATGCAGAAAAATAAAACTGAATGCCTACCTGGCACCATGAATATAGTCTTTCAAAATATGTAATTAATTTCATATGCTTTAACAGAGTTTTAATTGATTTATAATATTATTTGATAATTCTTAGATTATTTAAATTTTGTGCTACTATTTTGGATAATAGATTGCACAAGATTTTCCAGTTAATCATTACTGGTATAGATTAATAGCATTCATTTTTTAAGTTGAACTTTTACCTTGCAATATTGTTAAGTATTCATATTATTTTGTTAAGAGTTGCATATTGATGTATCTCAATGTCTATGTAAATAATTATAACATCTGCCAAGAATGAAAGTTTAATTTATCCCCTTTCAATACTTAAAACTCTTTCACCTTTTTGTCATATTAAAGAATTGGCAAGGCCCTCCACTATTACATTAAGTTGTAATGGTATTTGTGGGCATATGGTGATTTCTTGATCTTAATAGAAAGGCATCTAATTTTTATATTAAGAATATAAATTGTTCTGGTAAGAAAACTGGGCAAAGACATAACAAGGAAAAAACCTACAGGTTACTATCTCTCTTGAAAATAAATGCAAAAATGCTCCACAAAATCCTAGGAAATGTATCTGGTAGCATAAAGAATTATACACTAAGACCAAATGAGATTTGCCCCAGGAAAACAAAATTGGTTTAACACCAGAATATATCCACCTGCAATGAGGGAGACCTGGGTTCAATCTCTGGGTTGGGAAGATCCCCTGGAAAAGGCAAAGGTTACCCACTCCTTTATTCTGGCCTGGAGAATTCCATGGACTGTATAGTCCATGGGTCACAAAGAGTCAGACACGATTGAGCGACTTTCACTCATAGTGTACCATATCAATAGATAAAGAATAAATAAATGATCATTTCAATAGATGCAGAAAAAGCATTTAATAAAATTCAACACCATTTTATGGTAAGAACATTTGACAGACTAGGAGTATAAGGTAGCTTCCTCAGCCTGATAAAGGCTATCTATGAAAAACCCACAGCTAACATAATACTGAATGACAAAAAATGGAATACATTCCCCCTAAGATTAGGAATAAGACATAGATGTAGTTTCTTTTCAATGTATTACTAGAAGTTTTAACCAGGAAAATTTTAGGCAAGAAAATGAAATGACAGGCACTCAAATTGAAAAGGAAAAAACAAAATTACCTCTATTCATAGATGACATGATCTTGCATATAAAGAACTCATTAAAAACTTTTAGAACTAATTCATCAAGGTTATAGGATACAAGATCAATATACAAAAACCAACTGTTTCTCTACACTAGCAATACCCAATCAAAAAATGAAATTAAGAAAACAATTTCATTTAAAATAGGATACAAAAGAGTTAAATAATTATAAATTAATAGATAAACTTTATTCTCTGAAGGTGATAAGATATTGCTGAATGAAATGAAAGAAGATCTAAACAAATGGAAAGACATTATCATGTTCATAGATTGGAAGAGTTATCTTCTTAAGAGGAAAATATTCCTGAAATTGATCTATAGATTCAATGCAATTGTGATCAGAAACTGACAAATTGATCTTAAAATTCATTTGGAGACTCAGGGGTTCTAGAAAAGAAGAAATACTCTTAACGTGATATTATTCGGAAGTAGGGTCATTGCATATGTAGTCAAGTTAAAATGATGTCATTGGAGTGGGTGATTAATGTAGTATGACTGGTGTTTTTATAAGAAGAAGGAAATTTGGATACTAACTTAGATGCAGACACAGAGCAAAGATGACTGTATGAAGGCAGAAGCAGAGATTTAAGTTATGCTGCCTGAAGTCAGAGAATTCCTGGGGCTACCAGAAGCTGGAAGAGACAAGGAGCTCTGGAGGAGGTATGGCCCTGCCAGTATCTTGATTTTGGACTTCTGGCCTCCAGAACTTTTGGAGAATAAACTTCTTATGTTTCAAGCCACACAGTTTGTCACAATGTTTGTTTTTTATAGCAGCTCTACTACTACTACTACTACTACTAAGTCGCTTCAGTCGTGTCTGACTCTGTGCGACCCCATAGACGGCAGCCCACCAGGCTCCACCATCCCTGGGATTCTCCAGGCGAGCATACTGGAGTGGGTTGCCATTTTCTTCTCCAATGCATGAAAGTGAAAAGTGTAAGTGAAGTCGCTCAGTTGTCTTCGACTCAGCGACCCCATGGACTGAAGCCCACCAGGCTCCTCCATCCATGGGATTTTCCAGGCAAGAGTACTGGAGTGGGGTGCCATTGCCTTTTCATAGCAGCTCTAGGAAACTAATATTCAATAATGAGAAAACTTCCCTCTTCTGAAGTTAATTAATATAGGAAAGGAATATTTGCTCATTTCTTTTTGTTTATGCCATTGATTTCTTCTTTTCCCATGTTCTTAATTCTGATACCTGGTATCTTCCAAAGCTGACAAGTGAGGTTGTTTTTATTTTGTTTCATACTAAATATTTTATACAAATATTAATAGATTTAAATATATTTTATATCTTTAAATGCACTATAATTATTTTTCTTGTTGTTCATATTGCTCTATCTTTGGCCTCTTCAGTTGATTCTTAAGTGCTTTTGGCTCACTCTCAGAAGTGTGTAATAATGTCCTTGTTTAATGATTGATACAGCAAGATATTTCAAGTTCATTTTTTATATATTTATTAGTCCAGATCTCATGTCATATATTTCTTTAATGAGCTGTGGTTCCTTTTAATAAAAAATGGTATTTAGAGACCACAGAATGGGCACCAAGGGAGCCTGTGGTTGGTCTTTATTAGAGCTAGGAAATACATACATATATTTTTAGGATCAAATATATTATGAATTCATATTGGTACTCCCAATTCAAATTTAGGACTATAAGGTTTTTACTTTAACTCATCCATTTACATTGATTTCTTCTTTTCCCATGTTCCTAATTCCAGGATCTCTATACTAAGGCAATTTTTTATTTGCTTTATTCTAAAATACTGCTGCCATAGTCATAGGAGTATCAATACTACCACCTATCCTATGATTACTAAAAATTGTTTTCTTTTGTTTTCTATTCTTTTTGCCCTTAGGATACATTACTCCAAGGATGTATTGCCAATTTTCTTTGTCCTAATGTCATTAGGAAGGATTTCTCTCATGCTGATTATGCACAAACTGAATATATCTTTAGGTTCGTCCATTTAGTTTTGCTTTAAAATTTTTAGATTGCTTTTTTAATTTATTTAGTTTTGTTTTATAATTATGTACATCATGTCAAAATTAATCTATACAATAAAATATGTTTTGCTTTACTTTCTATCCATGATCACTTCACCGTTTCCTCCTTCTCCCATAGGTAACTGTTTCCTACCTGTAGTTTCACTTTGCTCTTTTTTTAAAGAACACTTTCTGTTACTTCAAGTTAATCTTATTTATTAAATCTTTAAAATATGATTATGCTTATTTTATATTTTTCATATATGCTACATTTATATTTACTCTGATCTCAGGTTAAATTGCTCAGTTTGTTGTTTTTGTGTAAAGGCACCCATCCTTCTCCTGTGGTAGTCAGCCACCATCCACCCCAGACTTTATTTTTCTCTCAACAACATTTTGCAACAACCTTTTATATCCCCAATGATTCCTCAGGATCTTTGGTTTTTCAGATCTTCATGCTTTCCTTTTACCTATGTGGCATACTCAGGTATTTTGCTAAGGGAGGGAGGTGGTAACCCAGCAGCAAATCTGTCATCAACAGTTAGGGGTCTCAATGAGTTATTATAAAATGTAAGAACCACTAATAAGGACTGTGGGTTCCCTGGTGACTCAGGGAATCTGCCTACAATTCGAGAGACCCAGGTTTGATCCCTGGGTCAGGAAGATCCCCTGGTGAAGGGAATGGTAACCCACTCCTTTATTTTAGCCTGGAGAATTCCATGGAGAGAGGAGACTGGTTGATTCCATGGGTTGCAAAAAGTCAGACACGGCTGAGCAACTAATACTTTCACTTTCTTTCAACAAGGACTGTTTGACCATTATCAATCAGCTCTTAAGGGGGAATGGATTTTATTTATTTAAAGATAAATGACAGATATTGTTTCCAATTATCTAACCAGTATTTTCACAAATAGGAATGAACCAATTATATTCCCAGTGAATAGCTGGCTTTATTCTATTACTATTTTGTGTAAAGAATATATTTTCCCTTTGCATTTCATATTATATTTTCTTGCTCTTTAAAGTGTGTTGCATGTTTAGTTATCAACACAAGCATGGACTTTGGAGTAAGATGGACTTGAATTTAATCCCTGTTCTATATGAGCAAGCTCTGTGACTTTGGGTCAGTTACAATAAAAATAATCTCTAATTTATAGAAATTTTGTAAACGTTTTTGGCACTTAGAAAATGTTCAATAAGTATTGGCTTTTTGTGATGATGGTGATGATTAATGATGTCTATGGTGATAGAGATGACTGATTATGTGAGGTTACACTTTTCTTTTCCATGCATCTTCAGTTGTAAAGAAAGATAAGTAAAGGTGACTAGTGAATATATATAAAATATCAGAATTATGCCTATTCAATAAAATTAGAGAGAAACTTTACAGTATATATTCTTTTATTTGAAATAAACAGTTTGGGCCTAAAAATATCATAATTTAAACTAGCCACTTTCTTATAATGTGTACTGATTTAGATTTTAAAGAAGACAGTAATAAGTTTTTGAAATTTTGTCTTTTGAGTAAAAATGTTAGTATGAAAAAGTCACTTCATTTTAATTTAATTTTCACTTTATAGGTAAATTTTTATTTAAAATGTGAGCTATGTTTCAGACTTAATTTGGAATTCTTTGTGAGTTTCCTGTTTACATATTTTGCTCATTTATATCTGGTGAATATTGATATTTGTTTACTGCAGAGATTAGGAAGGAATCAGGTATCCTGAATTTTACTGGAATGAAATCCCTCCCATCTTGTTAAAAGGCTTTCAACTGCTATTTAACCCAATTTGTGTTTTCTGGGATTTACAATTTTCTTAATCCCCAGTCCAGTGACTTCTCTAAATTTTTCAGCCTGTGCTTGACTGTTCATGTTCATTTGGCCCTGTTCATTTAAACAAGGTGAGGGAGAACAGACAGCAGGACAGACAGCTGGCAGTGGGGGTGATACTCTAAATGCTGCTTTCTGGGCCCGCCTGTGGTCTTTCCTGCTCCCCAGGCTGCAATTCGTGGAAATGAACTACCGGAAAGAGGAAATAAAAAAATGTGATTTTGATTCAGACTTAAAATTTCTGTTAGCAAGAGTTGATTACTGTGCTTTGCAAGGAGATAAATACTGCTGTATAGAAGACTAGTATACGTCTCTTTAAAACTAACTTCCCTTAAATAGTTCAGATATTTGGATTTAATATCATATGCTGCAGTTGTGCTAGATTTATATGATAGTTATACTATAACACAATGTGCCTCCTCTCTTCCCCCCATGATATTGAACAGAAGTGATAATTTTTTTTTACTCATTTACTTAACATGCATTTATTAAGTTCTTACTGTGTACAGATAAATGCACTTGAAGATCAGAATTCACTGAAGACAATGTAAAATCAGTCTTTCAGAGGTATCAAATGGATCTCTTTCTATTTAGTATAGTAAGATCCTTCAACCTACACAACACACAAAGCTGCTGCCTGTGGAGAACAGTTATTTAGTATTGCTTTTTTTTTTTTTTTCTCTCTCCAAAGGATAACTACAAGTTTGAACTATTTCATCCAAACTATTTGTGAACAGGAATAAGAATTTCCTTGGCTAGCTATAAGGGTGAAAGTCATGGCGATAGGATAGGACAAAGGCAATTGCTCTTAGGACTGTATTCCAGCCACCTGAGCTGCACAGTCTCAGACTTTGGAAAGAAGATGCTTCTTAATTAGATGAGGAACAGACTCAACAGATTTCACAAATTTCAATGGATTATACAGATTTTAACAATCCAGCATTTCAAGGTCAACCAGGAAACAACTCTTTGTTTTTTAGCTGTTACTCTGAGCCTGGACTTAGAAGGCTGTTTTATGTTGACTTTGAAATAAACCATCATCACTGATGATAAATATGCACTTGGACCTGACTTGACTGTACAAATAAAGTGCACTCTCCATAGTGATCAGGAGCAGCAGTGTCTGACTGTGCAAGGTGGTTAGCTGCATTCACAGACTGTACAATCTAATTCCTTCTTCTGCAAATGTTGATTAAACTGAAACAGGATCCTTTGCAACGCTAATTCAATAGCGCAGTCTCCTCTCTAGAAAGACTGGAGGATGATCTCACTGTCAGGCCATTAGCTTCCCCTGCAGCAAAACTTGCCATCTGGCCTGGACTCTGCTGATTGGCTGGGAGCTTTTCTAGCAACCTTACTCTTTTGGTGCTGAGTGTCAGAGGTAGAAGCTGGAAGAGGGCAGCTGGACAGCATCTGACTGCTGCTGTCTCTTGGGGGAGCCAGGTGAACTGTGAACTCTGCCTGATAGCATCAGGACATGCTTGGCGCTGATTGTCTGCTGTCCTGCATTAGTCACAGATGAGTTGGTCACTTATGTCACATGGCATGGTGGACAGATTAAAAAAAACAATACAACTCTTCTTTATAAAGCTGTAATCTTTGACTTTTAATTCTGTCATTAGACAGATAATCTAGTCACTGAAGCATTGCTTTTATTAGCAAAGGATGAAGCATCTTTGGAACAACAGCCAGCCTAAGCCTTGAATTGAATCTAAGCTTACTCTGTTAACGTTCTCTGTCAGTGCTGACAGTAGTCCCTATTTTTAGTATCTCTTGACATTACAGAGTTAGAATTCTGACTGAATTGTTGGGAATAGGGGGCAAAATTGAGTATTGTGTTGCCTTTGTTGAACTGCACTCAGGGTTAATTGCTATTAATTATGCAGCTGCTTTACGGTTGGGGGAGCAGTTCTATCTGGTTCTCTGTCTGAACACTGGGGAAGGGATACATAGGAAGGCTCTGGAAAAGTAAGACTCCAACAAAACAGCTAATCATAGCTCAAATGTAAGACTGAAAATTTGTTCTTTCTTTTGCCTTTATTTTATATATTTTTAAAAAGATTCTGGTTCTTAACAAAATGAGTTAGTAAAAGCAGCAACAACGTTCAGTTGTCAACATCTGAAAGAAGTTGATATGACTACTTTGAGTAGAATGTCTAAGAATTACTTCTCTAGCAAATAGATGTGAAATAAAAGAAAAGACAAGAATAAAGAGGCTAGAAAAAGGACTTCTCAGCTGGTTCTGAGTGGTGTTAAAAAGACCCTGTTGGCAAATCAGGGACTCAATATCATGTGTTCAGCAATTTAGGTTTTGAATGCCACATGGTAGTTTAACTTAATTTATTTGACAGAAGTGGTAAGTCTTGCTTGTTTGGTAATATGATAAATGTTCCCTTTCTTGGATTGTTTATTCACTCGGCTCTGCATATCAAGTACAGGGGAAATAGTTTATGCAAAATTAAGTATCATTAATTAGTGAATTGAACTTCCCTGGTGGCTCAGATGGTAAAGCGTCTGCCTACAATGCGGAAGACCTGGGTTCAACCCCTGAGTTGGGAAGATCTCTTGGAGAAGGAGATGGCAACCCATTCCAGTGTTCTTGCCTGGAAAATCCCATGGACGGAGGAATCTGGTAGGCTATAGTCCATGGGACTGCAAAGAGTCAGACACGACTGAGCGACTTCAGTTCACTTCACTTCACTGTAATTGAGTCAGTCATAACATGTACCTAAAAGTGGATTTTCAAAACATTAAATTTATAGGAAATGAGAAAAAGTTGTGTAGTAGAGACTTCAACATGCTTTACATAGATAGGGGGAAGGCAGTCTAAATCGGCAGAATCCTTCAGCTTTCTTTACTCTCTTTTCCTTCTAACTTCACTCCAACATGGCCTCAGGTTCTGTATTCAGACTGTGGTGAGATGGAATCAATTCAGTCTTGTTTTTCCCTCAACCGAACCAAGTAATGTGGTCACATAGAGGTTTACCCAACTGACAGCCATTACTTAGATCTTCCTATTTACAACTCAAGGACAGGTAAAAGTCAGTTACAGTCAACAAAAATTCAGCATTGCTTGTGGCCTAGGTAGGGCATGTGCAAATGCTGAATTGATGGACCTCACAGATAGATGTATCAGGAAATGGAGAAAAGTACAGAAGTGCCAACAGAGTACCTGATGAATAATGGAATGTGATGTAGAAGAGAGTCTTGAATGCTGAATCAAGGAATGCTGGTTGAGGATAGTTTCAGGAAAGGAGTAAATTTTTTTTTAACATTCTTTTAAAACATTCTTTTCCATTTTGGCTTATCACAGGCTATTGAATATAGTTCCCTGTGCTATACATTAGGAGCTTGTGGTTTATCCATTCTAAATGTAATAGTTTGCATCTACCAACCCCAAACTCCCAGTCTATTCCCACCCTCTGCCCCAGCAACCACAAGCCTGTTTTCTATGTCTATGAGTCTGAGGAAAGGAGTAAGTTTTGAATTGGATTTCATAGGAAGGTTGCTAATCCTAAGTAGGAAAAAAAAAAGTTTTTCTATAAATGAATATATAAGCATCTCTTGAGTGACAGTTACATGTTAAGCATTAGGAAAATTTTCTACTCACAAACTCTTTTAATCTTTCTAGTAGTTCTATCAGATAAGAGTTATTAGCCTCCTTTTACAGAGGAGGGAATTGAGTCTCAGGTAATTCAGTATCTGGGGTAAATGTCTGGAGATGGTTGAACGTTGGAAGGCAGGTATTGGTCCTTGTCCTGTTCTACCTCCGTTGCACCCCAGGGGCCTGTCCTTATAACACCTAACAGGAATAGGGCCAACACTGGAGAAATGGAAAGCTCAGACCTTTCTCCTGATCCCAGAGCACCTGAAACCTTTCACAGTGCTTGCTGTCATCCCTACTATTTCCTGACCACTCTACCTGTGCTGGTCACAGAGGAAGCCATAGGTGTTCTCGTATCTGTGGATTCCCCCATGCAGTCACTGACAGAGCTTGATAAGTTGCTCTGGAGCTCTCAGCAGCTCTCTTATTCTCAACTCTCACCTTCAATGGTCTGCACAGCATGCCTGTGGCAGCTCTGCTAATCTGCTGTCAGACAAAGAAGGAGGAAAAAAGCAGGATGCTGACACAGTACTCATATTAGGTAAATCTTCCCCAGCTAGTGCTTTCTATCCTGGGATTATTTTGTGAACACAGATTTTGTTAGAAACGATTGATCTGAACATCTGGGGCTCATGAACTGACATTAGCCCCTTCTAATTGTTATGATGTGGTTTCATTCTGATTTCATGCAAGCAGTGCAATCTTTACGCACAAACTATTGATTAATTATACATTTCAGGCATTTGAAAGCATCAGCCAAGTGCATTTGTGGTTCCTGAGGATTTTCTTCTTTATTTTCTCTGCCTGAACTTTTCCTTGTTCCTTCACCACCCCATCACCTATTGCCATTCCAAATAGTATCTAAGGTAGTCATTTAATAAATAGAAACTCAGCATTGTGCTTTACCATTTATCTGCTAACTTACACTGGAATTTGGAAGAGGGGCTAGTGTGAAGGATGATCCCAAAGAACATTATTTTTTTTTCTTACTGAATACTCTCATTGAAACGCTTTCAGATATGAGGATGGTGTTTATAAACACCCACAGCCGGTTGGGTTAGCAGATTGTTTACACAAGGGCATGTGTGTGTAGCTTGTTACTGCAGGGCTGTGCATTCCTCCAGGAGAGGTTCTGTTGTTATGTGTGTTACAAAATTTCAAATAAGGGGAGAACAACAGCTGTAATGGGCCCCATCCAATGATGGCAAAAGGTGAATAAAATTACTCCCTCTGGGAAGTAAAATGCTCATTTAGTGGAGGGAAATTATCATTTCCAAGTAGAACATTTGGCTTCCTGAGAGTGCAAGTGGCTGCACAGCTTGATAATAACACCTCAGGCTGTAATAGTACCTTTTCCCTTCTGAGAGCTAGGCTTTTTGCTCTTAAATTTATCTTTACAACATCTTTGCAAAGTGGGTAGGCTCAGGTTTTATTGGTGGTCTTTTATGGATGAAGAAACTGAGAGACTGAAAAATTCAGTAATTTTTCCTCAGAAGCCCAGAAATCAATCTCCAAATCAGGGTTTCTCAGCCTTGTCACTTTGGACATTTTTGACTAGATAATGCTTTGCTGTGGAAACTGTCCTGGGCTTTGCAGGATTTAAGCATCATCTCTGGTCTCTCTCTCTACTAGATGCCAGAATCACTTCCCAGTTGTGACAACTGAAATTGTCTCCAGACGTTGTCAGTTGCCCCCTAGGGATCAGAATCGTCTTCAGTTGAGACCTCTGATTACTTGGTCAGTCTGGACATTCTCCTGTAGCTTGTACAAAACCTTAGGCAAAATTGGAAATAATCAAAATTTGCTTTAACATTCATAGTTTCTTCCATCTATATTAACAATACTTCTCTATGATTCATCATTATAAGGACTTTGTTATATTAATTTATTCCATTCTCATAGCAATCCCATTTTAATCTTTTCACATGCAAGGAAACTGAACCATTACAGAGGTTTGCTGCCCATGTTTACACAGCTAGGCAGTGGTTGGGTTGGTTTCATGAGTGTGTGACCTGTGCAGTTACACAGGGTCCATGTCTAGAGGGGCCTGATGCTTGGTTTAATGGTCTGCTGTTGCCATTGAAATTCTTAGTCATTTTTGAACATGGGGCCTCACATATTTATTTTGCTCTGGGCTCCATAAATTATGTAGCTAGTTCTGCTAAGAGGTGAAAGAGCTTGTATTTGAATCCAAGCTGTCTAAAGACTCCATGTTTGAAGTTTTCACGATACTCCATCTTACTCTCTTACTTGTTCATTCACTCACTTATTCATTCAGTACTATGAGTTGATTATGAACCAGGAGCTAGTCTTGACAGTGAGGGAACAATCAAGACACAACAGAGGCTGTTCCTTTCTTGAAGCTCAAAGTCTCAAGAGAAATATAGATCAATTAAACAGGCATTTGCAGTTTAGCATGGTGTGTTATGATAGGGAAGGCCCAGGTGCTATGGAGCATATAAGAGGGTATTTAACATAGTCTAGGAGGATCAGAAAAGGTCTACTAGCTGAGGCATAAGGACCAAATGAAATACACAGTCAAAAAATGGAGAACAAGTATAACTAAGCAAAAGAAAATGATAATACAAATGCCAAGAAGTGTGGGAAAGTGTAACATAATTAGGGACTTAAAAGTAGCTTAGTGTGGATGAAGTGTTGACTTACTCAGTTTTCGCAATTATGGTATAGTAACAACCCGACCATCTCAGTTGGTTGTTACAACAAAGTTTAATTGGTCACACTTGTTTGCAGATGATCTGCTATTGAGTTGTGGTGCTACTTACTGAGTTCACTTCAGGACCAAGTCTGGAGGGACAGTTCCTAACTGGACATGACATACTCATGATGGAGGGAAAAGATAGGAATTGTGAAGTCACACTCCCATTGACTCATATTCCATGGATTAAGCTAACATTTGGCTAAGCTGATATGGAGAGGAGCAGGGAAGTATTCCCCTCTCTTACGGAGTACTGCAAGTCCCATGGCGATGGACAGAGATGTTATATTCCTCTTAATGGAAGGGCAGAGACTAATTGGGAACAGTAATATATTCTACCATATAAAGTGAGAGGAAGGGAATAGCAGAAGAAGAAGTTTTGGAAATAAGCATAAGCTAGGTTATGTAAAGTCTTAGAAATCGTATTAAAGAGTTTAGGCTCAACCTGTTAGCCTTTTCTCTACTTTTATTAGATCCTAAGTACCTTACTCAAAATTTACTTTTAGATTCAACAGAAATCAACAACAATAGTAGCAATAAATGAAATGAAAAACAAATATGATAAACTCATTACACATTAAAGTAAATGATTGGTATCAGATACTTATTTATTTAGAGAAACAAAGAAGAGAATCACTAATTGTGGAATGCCAGGCAATAATGTACAGGTGAAGGGTGAATTTTTATTTATCTGTGGAGAAAGGAATTTCTTGGTGCCTTGGAAATGTTACCTTTCTATTGCTGACTTCCAAGTATGATTCTACTGGTGAAGACCAGTCTATAAATATTTATTGAGTACATTATACACTTTAAAAACTGGTAATTGCTGAATATACATCTTCAAAGTGCAGTTGAGACTGATAAGAGAGGAGCTTGGCACAGAGAAAATGGTGTGACTCTTGTTTTCTGCGAGGCTTGCACTTGACTCCTGATTCATTCAGTTAATATCTGTAAATTTGAACACATTACTGAACACCTTTGAGCTTTGGTTTTCTCATCTGCAAAACAGGATTTTAATGCTTCCTTTCTAACCACGCATCTAACAGTAATAACAGCTAACTATTATTGTGCACTTCTGTGCCAGGCACAGGGCTAATAACTTTGTATTTTGACACTTAAACTTTATCACAACCCTATGAAGTGAACACTATGATTGTACAGAGAAGAAACTGAGAATTGAAGTGCTTAAGCCAGTTGTCCAAGGTAAAACACTATGCAAAGCTTGGAATCCAAATGTGAATCCAGTTATATGACTAAAGGTCAACTCTTTACTGCCATGTAATAACAGTAATGATGATAACAGCAACAGTAAGCCAGGTAAAATTCCAAACTCTTTTAAAAATTGTCATTTAATTCTCACAAATACCTTTTCAAAAGCTGCAAGTGATATACAATCTCAGTTTTAATATTATACATATGTAACCATGTGTGCATATATCTTTATTTGTGTATATCTCTTTATTCATTTAGCATCTTTCTAGTCTTGGTCTGTGATTGTAAGTAGATGAGGTGCATTAAGCTGTCCAATTTATTAGACAGAATATTTTCAATGGAAAATGCTGATCTGCAAGTTTGAGAAAACCTAATAGATAGCTTGTTAGACTGTCCCTAAAATTAGAGTAAATAAGCTTTGAGTCAGGATGTAAGGTCCTCACTCTCAAATAAAAACCATAAATGATACCAGTTGACTCTATCAGGTATTTTGACATTCAGAGACTTCTTTTTACTACTCTGGGTCTGTGACTGTATTTGGGATATTTGAAATATTAGGTTAAATGAGAAGTTTGTTATGAATGGAGAAGTTAGTTACTAATATAAGTTATTTTCACAGCATTTTCCTTGTTCTATTTCTTTGATTTTCTCCAAGTTTCAAGTGTAGCACAAACACTTCTTTTCCTTTGTCTCTCTCGTAGATTATCATTCACAGTAGAAAGTCATTCAGTTCAGTTCAGTTCAGTTCAGTCGCTCAGTCGTGTCCGATTCTTTGAGATCCCATGAATCGCAGCATGCCAGGCCTCCCTGTCCATCACCATCTCCTGGAGTTCACTCAAACTCACGTCCATCGAGTGGGTGATGCCATCCAGCCATCTCATCCTCTGTCATCCCCTTTTCCTCCTGCCTCCAATCCCTCCCAGCATCAGGGTCTTTTCCAATGAGTCAACTCTTCGCATGAGGTGGCCAAAGTATTGGAGTTTCAGCTTTAGCATCATTCCTTCCAATGAACACCCAGGACTGATCTTCTTTAGAATGGACTGGTTGGATCTCCTTGCAGTCCAAGGGACTCTCAAGAGTCTTCTCCAACACCACAGTTCAAAAGCATCAATTCTTCGGCACTCAGCCCTCTTCACAGTCCACCTCTCACATCCATACATGACCACTAGAAAAACCATAGCCTTGACTAAACAGAACTTTGTTGGCAAAGTAATCTCTCTGCTTTTCAATATGCTATCTAGGTTGGTCATAACTTTTCTTCCAAGGAGTAAGCGTCTTTTAATTTCATGGCTGCACTCACCATCTGCAGTGATTTTGGAGCCCAAAAAGATAAAGTCTAACACTGTTTCCACTGTTTCCCCATCTATTTCCCATGAAGTGATGGGGCCAGAGGCCATGATCTTTGTTTTCTGAATGTTGAGCTTTAAGCCAACTTTTTCACTCTCCTCTTTCACTTTCATCAAGAGGCTTTTTAGTTCCTCTTCACTTTCTGCCATAAGGGTGGTGTCGTCTGCATATCTGAGATTATTGGTATTTCTCCCGGCAATCTTGATGCCAGCTTGTGTTTCTTCCAGTCCAGCATTTCTCATGATGTACTCTGCATATAAGTTAAATAAGCAGGGTGACAATATTCAGCCTTGATGTACTCCTTTTCCTATTTGGAACCAGTCTGTTGTTCCATGTCCAGTTCTAACTGTTTCTTCCTGACCTGCATATAGGTTTCTCAAGAGGCAGGTCAGGTGGTCTGGTATTACCAAAGTCATTGACTTCATCCTATTCCCAGGCCCATCAAACAAATTGAGTAATGTCTTGGATTTTGCCTGGTATTATTTGTGTTCTGTGAATGATGGTTTCTCTTTTATGTGTCTTTTTCCCCCAAATCAAATTAAGAGAAATTACAAGTTGGAAACAATCTTTCCTAGATGGAAATGCTACTTACCTTTCAGCATAGTATTTGATTGGCATCTTCTAATTAAAACATGTCTTCTGAAAGAATCCTCTGATGCCTTCAGCTCATTGGCTCTCATGAGCTTATTTTATAGTATCATAATAAAATCTGATGTTGAATAACTAAAGTTTTAAGATTTAGTATGAGGCCAGATGAAATATTTATTCTACCCTCAAGCAGCTTTGCTGTCGTTAAAAAGGAGCATTGTATTTTCCAACCCACAAACGTTAAATGCACATTAATGACTTATTTTGAAGAAGGCAATGGCACCCCACTCCAGTACTCTTGCCTGGAAAATCCATGGACAGAGGAGCCTGGTAGGCTACAGCCATGGGGTCACTAAGAGTCAGACATGACTGAGCGATTTCACTTTCACTTTTTACTTTCATGCGTTGGAGAAGGAAATGGCAACCCATTCCAGTCTTCTTGCCTGGAGAATCCCAGGGACGGGGAAGCCTTGTGGGCTCCATCTATGGGGTCGCACAGAATCAGACATGACTGAAGCGACTTAGCAGCAGCAGCAATGACTTATTTTATGCATGCTAACAAAAGGCTTCACTACAACTTAGTAGATATTTACCTAGGACAGATAATGTCTTGGTCTCAGATCTTAAAGAGTTAATGATACGATATAGTCTATATTAAACCCAAATTAAAATGCCTTTCAGGTGGTTCAAAAGTGTTTCATCATCATATGGCTGTGTTTCTCAGTGTGATCTGCTCTCTACCTGTGCAGGGATCACCTTGAGGTGCTTGTTAAAAATCCACATTCTCAGGCTCTCCTCCATCCTACTATGTCAGCCTTGAAGATTTGGATTTTTAAAATTTTCCGCTTTAACTCTTTAATAAACTCCCCTGGAGATTCTTGTACATATTGATATTTGAGAAGCACTATTGGGAAATCCTTGCTTTCTAGTGGTTAGGAGTTGGCGCAGTCACTGCCAAGGCCTGGATTGTTTGATCCCTGGTCAGGAAACTGAAATGCTGCAAGATGTGTGGCCCAAAAAAAAAAGCACTGTTATGGGGAACAGGAAAAAAATTTCTTTTTGCCAGAGATTTAGTAACTACTCTGCTTGTTTTGTTTCTTACAGATTCTAGTTTTAAATTGTAAACCTTATATTTAATAAGGTTTTTAATAATAAAATATTTAATAATATTTAATAATAAAATTATTAAAAATAATTTTACTATGTGTTGTTAGAGTTAAAAAGGAGTCTGAAGTCTGAGTGTTCAATGTATTGATTAGGTTAATCTAGAAAATTCAGCAAACCAATCACATAGGTCAGGGTGTACTTGTCATCTTGCAAAACAGCAGAAAAAAGTCTCCTGGGCATGTTCTAACATGTTGCATCTGAAGTGTGGTCCACTGATCAGTGTATCAGTATCATCTAGGAGCTTACTAGAAATGCAGGTTCTCAGGTCCCACCCTCAAGGACTGAATTATAACGAGATACCCAGGTGACTCATGTACACATTAAGTTCCAGAAGCATTATTCCAAGAAATTACTGCTTGCTAGAAACTGTAGCTCATATACAGGTTCAGAACTGCTTACTTACATAGGAGGGCTTCTCTTGTGGCTAAAAAGTCAGAAAGTACAGTTGTCAGAAATGGATGGTCCTTGAAATAGTTCAGGGGTAAACAATGAACCTATAAATATTAAGATGGCTGGTGTTTAAAGACCTTAAGCATTCACTGTCTAAACAAGGAAAATATCAGAACAGAATTGACAACAGCCACAGAGAATTATGAGGACAGTCACTTGAATGATTGTTTTTAAAATTAAAAAAAAAAAACACCAAACTTTCTTTTCTACTGTGGACTATTCAGAAAGTAATGCATGCTATGTATAGGAAAATCTGAGATGATAGGAGTGTCTGTGTAGTTAAAAGCTTAGTAAAGGGTATAGAGTAAGTGCATAATGGAATCACAGCATTTATGTTGATAAAAGCGAAAGTATTAGTTGCTCTGCTGCTGCTAAGTCACTTCAGTCGAGTCCGACTCTGTGTGACCGCATAGACGGTAGCCCACCAGGCTCCGCCGTCCCTGGGATTCTCCAGGCAAGAACACTGAAGTAGGTTGCCATTTCCTTCTCCAATGCATCAAAGTGAAAAGTGAAAGTGAAGTCGCTCAGTGCTCAGTTGTATCTAACTCTTTGTGAGACCATGGATCATAGCCTGCCAGCCTGCTCTGTCCATGGAGTTCTCCAGGCAAGAACACTGGAGTGGGTTGCCTTTCCAAACCCAGGGATCAAACTAGACCTTCTGCATTGCAGGCAGATTCTTTACCATCTGAGCCACCAGGGAAGCCCCCTTTATGTTGATAAAGGAGAGCTATTTTTATAGTTCATTTTTTTCTGCTATAATAGAGAAAAAAAAGTGAAGAAGACTTTTGGAGACAGTAAATCAAAAAAGTTTTGAAATATAATATGTAATGAGAATGAATAATGTGGTCTAGGGTATATGTATCACCAAAGACAAATATCTCTATTAACATTCAGATCTAAGAAAAATCAAATGTCAGAGTCCCCCAAGGGAAGTAGGAGAACTTGGAATTATTCAAATATGAACTGGAAAATCAGTTGCTTTGGATACCTTGGGGTGAACTAAATATATTCTGATATGGAAATTTTGTTCCATTTCCAAACTGCTCAGGTTGTATAAAGTGGGCAACACTATTATTGGTGACCATGCCACCAAATTACCTGGATTAAGCTTCAACTGAAATACTGATTGATTTGCCCTCTCTTGTGCTTGAAATGCCTATGTGAGAAATGAAATATAGGCTTTTAAAATCAGGCCTGTAATCACTAAGCCCAAACATTTTCATGGTCATCTGTATTGAATCTAATTCCACAATTTAGCAAGAAGGGGTGGAACACTGACCACTGTGCAAAATTCAGCAATAAATATTTAAGGCTATTTACAATTTGGTTTCATTTGTAGATAATTTTGCTTTTTGTGGGAACTTCCCTGGTGGCTCAGATGGTAAAGCATCTGCCTACAATGCTGGAGACCCAGGTTCAATCCCTGGGTCGGGAAGATCCTCTGGAGAAGGAAATAGCAGCCCACTCCAGTACTCTTGCCTGGAAAATCCCATGGACAGAGCATGGTAGGCTAACAGTCCATGGGGTCGCAAAGAGTTGGACACGACTACACAACTTCACTTTCCTTTTGCTTTTTGTAAATTCCTTTTGTAAGTGCAGTCCATTTTCAACAGTGGCTATTAATCCAACAAATGTTTTAAAATATTGAAAAGTAAGCTAGACAGGTCATTAATAGGTAAAAACAAACTTTGTTTTCTAAAGAAATCAGTCTGTTGAGTCACTGAGTCAGTTCCAACACTTTGTGACCTCATGGACTGCAGCATACCAGGATTCCCTGTCCATCACCAGCTCCGGGAGCTTGCTCAAACTTTTTTTTGCTGACTATATAGAGTTTCTCCATCTTTAACTACAAATAATATAATCAATCTGATTTCAGTATTGACTATCTGGTGATGTCCATATGTAGAGTCGTCTCTTGTGTTGTTGGATGAGGGTGTTTGGTATGATTAGTGCATTCTCTTGGCTAAACTCTGTTAGCCTTTTCTCTGCTTCATTTTGTACTCCTAGGCCAAACTGACCTGTTATTCCAGATATCTCTTGACTTCCTAGTTTTGCATTCCAGTCTCCTATGATGAAAAGAACATCTTTTTTAGGTGTTAGTTCTAGAAGATCTTGTAGGGCTTCAGAGAACTATTCAACTTCCTCTTCTTTGGCGTTAGTGGCTGGGACATAGACTTGAATTACTGTGATACTGAATTGTTAGCCTTGGAAATGAACAGAGATCATCTGTGATTTTTGAGATTGCACCCAAGTACTACATTTCTTAAGAAATATGTAAAGAAAAATTTTAAAGAAATAGGTAAAGAAAAATTTGGATTAAAAACAAAAGCAAAAATATTAGAGCTATTAGCCACTGTTACTTTTTCCTGGGAAAGATTGACCTAAGAAGAACTGATACAATGACACTGCAGAGTACAATATTCATCAAATAGTAGCAGTCTATAGTCCTATAAGCACTGACTCAATATCTACTTACTCATGTAGACACTTAGACCTACATCACAAATATTTTGACACTATAGGTGCCAGTTCATATTTTGTGATTTGACCATAGCAAGAGGGGACAATTTTAAATAGAGAATAAAGAGATACTCTCCCCTCTCTTCTGCTCTTTTCATGCTTTCTTGAGTAAGACCCATCTTTTTAGAATATATATTTAATAAAATGTAAGTAATGCACTTGCAACGTGGTAAAATAAACTAGGGAGAAGATCAGTCATCCCTGGGAGACTTTTAGACCAGAAAAATAATTTCCTATGCTCCCCATAAGAAGAGACTTCAGTTTCCTTATCCCATAAAATGTCCTCTCACTTTTTTTCTCTTTTTTATTATCCTCTCTGTCCAATAGGAAGAAAAAGAAAAAGAAAAAAAAAAAACTCACAAAAACCTCTGAACTGTCTTTAGAAAAATAATTGTATTTTGTGGGACATGAGGTGAATAAAAGTTGGCATTTTTCGTTGTCGCTTTGGGTACAAAGGTCAAAGGTCATTGTCTAACAGGCATCCAGATGGAATCAATCTCTTCTTCATAGATCCTGTCAGAGGCACCTGAGCCTCCTGGGGGTTCGTGCACAGCAGTTCATGGTCAAAGGCAGGAATAGATATCTGCACTCCAGGGGAGGCTATATTTTTCTGTCGATAGACAGAAGATTGCAGTGTCCTAGACAGGTAATCAGTTATCAAGCACAACGATCAGTTCACGTTTAAACATTAAACAGGTGGGGCAAGAGACAACTAACATTTATCATGTTTACTAGGTTTGCCAAAAACAACCAAAGAACTGCTTTGTCCTTTTAATCAGTTCTAATCTGGGTTTCTTGCTATCAGTTTTACGAAGAAATTGAATGATTTTGTTTTTCTTTTTCTTCCTGGAAATTACTTGGTAGATTCTTAAAGAGTCAAAAGTCTACATTTCTTTGTTACAAGCATATTTTAAAAATTCTCCCATTTTCCCCTTACCTTTCAATAACTGGATGTTAACACATTCATAATTCAGCCCTGATCCCCAAGTGATGCCATTTCTACTTCAGTTTGGTGAATGGTGAAAGAAAGAAAATGGAAAAGCCTAAAGCAAAGTTTCCTCTAAGATTAAATAGTGTGTGGTTTGTTAAGACTTTCTTCTGTCCCACCATTAAAAGTAAAGAATAGCTTTTCTTTTTGCTCCCTGATTAGAGAGCTTCACTGGATTTGCGGCAAATAAATTGACAAGTGAGGGCACTGATGACAAGAGAGCGATAATTGATGGTGGCAGGTGGGGGTCTGGTGCACTGGCATGTTCCGTGGAGGGTGAACCAAGGACATCTATCAATCACATTGGTGACAGCAGCCAGGGAGACTTAATTGGAGATTCATTGAACCTTTAATGATGTGACAGAGAAAAATAAGGACGCTTAAAAGGCTCCTGGGCCATTTGTTTTCCTTCATTCCAATAATTCTCATAGAAAGAGTAGAAAGTGGACACTGCTCCAGGGTTGAACATGCATTGTTTCCATCAAAGTTAATCACATTGTTTGGCAGAGTAGTGTAAGTGTTTACCATTAGTCCAGTGTAGAATTTAATCTATACCTGGAAATTTAGAGACTTGACTGGCCCACTACTTAAGTGTAATCACAAATGCTTAGCAAGTGCTAGGATACCATATGCTCAACACTGAGTTACAACTAGAGTGCAGATATGATCTGCCAGAGTGTGGGTTCCAAATACAGTGAGGAAAGAAGTTCTTTCTCTAAGTTAAATGATTTTGTCCCCTCTCATTTTTCTAAAGAGTTCTCTGTATTATACAAATATTAAATTTTTTCTTTCTTTCTTTCTTTTTTTTTTTCAGAAGGTTCAAAAGAATTTTCTCTCTCATTTGAGAAAGGAGTCCTGCAAAGGTGTTTTCCCTTTAGGAACAGGGATTTTTCTTACTGTTAGCACTACAGGAAAGAAGCTCCAGTTTTAGACACTGTGTATGGATACAGCATGTGTGAAAAAGATAAGTAAGATAGTTTCTGCCATCTAAGATCTTATATTTTCATATTTAGGAGTTTGTACATTTGTGTATCCATTCTCAATTATAGTTTGGGACACTTATGATGCACAGTGGTTTGTCTAGGGTCTATTGTGTCTGATTATTTCTTTCATCGATTTCAAAGTCTAGTGAGGGAAGACAGACATGTACGTTACAGTGTTACACTGTTGTAGCTCAGAATGACAGGTGTGGATGCTAGCCGGGAAAGAGGCACTGTAGATATAAGGCCACTTCAGTAGTGTTTTTCTTGTCTCTTGAAAATTAACTGTATTTATCAGAATACTTGTTGTAAAAAGTGAGCAAAGGAAGAAAATATCCTAGACTGGTTATGGCAGAAATGTTACACTTTGTTGTTCAGTCAGTCAGTCATGTCCGATTCTTTGTAACTCCATGGACTGCAGCACACCAGGCTTCCCTGTCCTTCACCATCTCCCAGAGCTTGCTCCAACTCATGTTCATTGAGTTGGTGATGCCATCCAACCATCTCATCCTCTATTGTCCCATTCTCCTCCTGCCTTCACTCTTTCCTATTATCAGGGACTTCCTAATGAGTTGGCTCTTTGCTTCAGGTGGCCAAACTATTGGAGCTTCTGCTTCAGTATCAGTCCTTCCAGTGAACATTCAGGACTGATTTCCTTTAGGATTGACTGGTTGGATCTCCTTCCAGTCCAAGGGTCTTTCAAGTATCTTCTCCAGCACCAAAGTTTGAAAGCATCAAGCCTTCTTTATGGTACAATTCTCACATCCATATATAACTACTGGAAAAACTATAGCTTTGACTAGGACCTTTGTTGGCAAAGTAATGTCTCTGCTTTTTAATATGCTGTTTAGGTTTGTCATAGATTTTCTTCCAAGGAGCCAGTGTTTTTTAGTTTCATGGCAGCAGTCACCATTTGCAGTGATTTTGGAGCCTAAGAAAATAAAGTCTGTCACTGTTTCCATTGTTTCTCCATCTATTTGCCATGAAGTAATGGGACTGGATGCCATTATCTTAGCTTTTTGAATGTTGTTTTAAGCCAGTTTTTTCACTCTCCTCTTTCACTATCATGAAGAGGCTCTTTAGTTCTTCACTTTCTTTCATAAGGGTGGTGTCATCTGAATATCTGAGGTTACTGATATCTCTACCAGGAATCTTACCAGCTCATGCTTCATCTAGTGCAGCATTTTGCATGATGTACTGTGCATAGAAGTTAAATAATCAGGGTGAAATATACAGCCTTGACGCACTCCTTTCCCAATTTAAACCAGTCTGTGGTTCCATGTCTGATTCTAACTATTTCTTCTTAACTTGTATATAGGTTTCTCAGGAGGCAGGTAAAGTGGTCTGGTATTCCTATCTCTTTAAGAATTTTCCAGTTTGTTGTGATCCATACAGTCAAAGGCTTTGTCATAGTCAATGAAACAGAAGTAGATGTTTTCCTGGAATTCTGTTGCTTTTTTATGATCTAACAGGTGTTAGCAATTTGATCTCTGGTTCCTCTGCCTTTTCTAAATCCAACTTGAATATCTGGAAGTTTTCAGCTCACATACTATTGAAGTCTAGCTTGGAGAATTTTGAGCATTACTTTGCTAGAATGTGAAATGAGTGCAATTTTGGTATGGTTTCAACATTCTTTGTCATTGCATTTCTTTGGGATTTAGAATGCAGACTGACTTTTCCAGTCCTGGGGCCACTGGTGTGTCTTCCAAATTTGCTGGCATATTGAGTGCAGCACTTTCACAGCATCATCTTTTAGGATTTGAAATAGCTCAACTGGAATGCCATCACCTCCACTAGCACTGTTTGTTTTTATGCTTCCTGAGGCCCACTTGATTTCACATTTCAGAATGTCTGGCTCTAGGTGAGTGATCACACCATCATGATCATCTGGGTCATGAAGATCTTTTTTGTATAGTTCTGTGTATTCTTGCCACCTTTTCTTAATATCATCTGCTTCTATTAGGTCCATACCAATTCTGTCCTTTATGGTGGCCATCTTTGCATGAAATGGCCCCTTGGTATCTCTAATTTTCTTAAAGAGATCTCTAGTGTTTCCCATTCTATTGTTTTCCTCTATTTCTTTGCATTTATCACTGAGGAAGGCTTTCTTATCTTTCCTTGCTATTCTTAGGAACTCTGCATTCAGATGGGTATATCTTTATTTTTCTCCTTTGCCTTTCAATTCTTTTCTTTTCTAAGCTATTTGTAAGGCCTACCCAGAAAACTATTTTGTCTTTTTGCATTTCTTTTTCTTGGGGATGGTTTTCTTGTACACCTCTTGTACAGTGTCACAAATCTCCATCCATAATTCTTCAGGCACTCTGTCTATCAGATCTAATTCCTTGAATATATTTGTCACTTCCACTGTATAATCATAAGAGGCTTGATTTAGGTCATACCTGAATGGTCTAGTGGTTTTCCCTGCTTTCTTCAATTTAAGTCTGAATAGGATTTAATGATCTGAGCCATAGTCAGCTCCCAGTGTTGTTGTTGCTGACTGTTTAGAGTGTCTCTATCTTCACCTGCAAAGAATATAATCAATCTGATTTCAGTATTGACCACTTGGTGATGTCCATGTGTAGAGTCATCTCTTGTATTGTTGGAAGAGGGTGTTTGCTATGACCAGTGCATTCTCTTGGCAAAACTCTTGTTAGCCTTTGCCCTGGTTCATTTTGTACTCCAAGGCCAAACTTGCCTGTTACTCCAGGTATCTCTTGACTTCCTATTTTTGCATTCCAGTCCCCTATGATGAAAAGGACATCTTTTCTTTGGTGTTAGTTCTAGAAGGTCTTGTAGGGATTCAGATAACTGTTCAACATCCTCTTCTTTGGCATTAGTGGCTGGGGCATAGAATTGAATTACTGTGATATTGAATGGTTAGCCTTTGAAATTAACAGAGATCATTCTGTCATTTTTGAGATTGTACCCAAGTACTGCATTTTGGACTCTTCAGTTCCCTATGAGTGCTACTCCATTTCTTCTAAGGGATTCTTGCCCACAGTAGTACATATAATGTTCATCTGAATTAAAATTGCCCATTCAAGTCCATTTAGTTCACTGATTATTAAAATGTCAATGTTCAGTATTGCCATCTCTTGACCACTACAAATTTACCTTGAATCATGGACCTGACATTACAGGTTCCTATGCAGTACTGATCTTTATAGCATTCTACTTTTCTTTCACCACCAGACACATCCACAACTGGGCATTGTTGCCTCTTTGGCTCAGCCTCTTCATTCCTTCTGCACCTATTTCTCTGCTCTTCTCCAGTAGCATATTGGACGCCTACCAACCTGGGGAGTTCATCTTTCAGTGTCATATCTTTTTTGCCTTTTCCTACTGTTCATGGGATTCTCAAGGCATGAATGCTGAAGTGGTTTGCCATTCCCTTCTCCAGTGGACCACATTTTCAAAACTCTCCACCATGACCCATCTGTCTTGGATAGCCCTACATGGCATGGCTGATAGTTTCACTGAGTTAGACAAGGCTGTGTTCCATGTGATCAGTTTGTTTAGTTTTCTGTGATTATGGTTTTCCTTCTTTCTGCCTTCTGATGGATGAGGATAAGAGGCTTGTGGAAGCTTCCTGATGGGAGGGACTGACTATGGAGAAAACTGAGTCTTGCTCTGGTTGGCAGGGGCCATGCTTAGTGAACTTTAATCCAATCCTCTGCTGATGGGAGGGGCTTTGTTCCCTCCCTGTAGTTTGGCCTGAGGCTAAACTATGGTAGGTGCCCTAGAACTTTTGTAACAGAACTTAAAAATCATGATATTCTCCAGATAAGAATACTGGAGTGGGTTGCCATGCCCTTCTCCAAGGACTATTCCCAATGCAGGGATTGAACTCAGGTCTCCTGCATTACAGGCAGATTCTATACCAGCTGAGGTACAGGGAAGTCCATATTACACTTAATAGTGTCCAAATTTAGAGAAATCAGACATGCATGATATTGTTCTTCTCTTTCCTCACACTTTTAAATTAATTGTCCTGCCAAAAGTTTTTTTCCTTATAAATCAGTTAGTACAAGGGCTTTCCTGGTGGCTCAGATGGTAGACAATCTGCCTACAAAACGGGAGACCTGAATTCATTCCCTGGGTTGGGCAGATCCCCTGCAGAAGGGAATGGCTACTCACTTCAGTATTCTTGCCTGGAGAATTCCATGGATAGAGGAGCCTGTTGGGCTATAGTCCATGGGATTGCAAAAAGTTGGACATGACTGAGTGATTAACGCACACACACAATGAGTACAAATATGACCCATTTGATACTCAGTGGAGAAATATGAATCAGTTGTTGAAAGTTTGCAGAAGGTTAGCATCTTGTTCTCCCCAGGGACAACTTGCTTTTCCTTCTGTGGAGATTTCAGTTCTACATTTATTTTCCACATTAACACATCAAGAATTATGGCTGTTTCAAGGTGCTCTTGGTGGCTGAACTGTACATGGATTGCACACCACTCAACAGTTGCCTCCCAGCTTAGTCTTCTTAGAGTTTTGTCTTTCCCTACATATTTATAGTTGATTGTAGAAGACCAATCACAGAGACAAAAGGTACATAAGTCAGGAAACTACCACAGCAAAGAAATTCCCTAATTATTCATTTGGGAACAGCTGTCACTGGCCAATTCTATACTACACTTCCAAGGAAATAAAAAGTAGTTAAAATAATTTGAGGCAAGTTTGTTTTATAGAAGGAAAACATATTAATTAGTAAATTTGGAGGCTATACTTTGAAAAAGAAGACTCTAGATTAAAATTTTGTGTTATATTTTATTGGGCTTTTTCACTAAACATTTGATTATGTTTAGTGAAAAACATCTCTGTTTTTTTTTGCAGGTTGATAAAATATTGTATAATTTTCTTTGATCCATTAATAACCCTGTTCCTAGATTGGAAAATTATCTAAGGAATGTAAGTTGTTTCCAAACCATCAGTGCGGGCATTGAGCCATCTCAAGATCTTTTTAGAAATGGAAACATAAACTGTCTTTGTAAGTGTTTTGGCCATATCATCAAATTGGTATTTGAAAAGTGGAATTCTTTACAACATTCCCACCAAGTGGCCATCCATTCTAAGCTGCATACTTGCAGAAAGGCAGCCTCCACCTTCAAAGGAAGCCCATTCCATCTTTCAATGACTCTGTTCAACACTTTTTCTTAAACTGGTAGAAATCAGTCTCCTTGTAGCATCCAGTCTCTGGACTGGACTTATCCTCTCTCTTTGTATATTTAGATTAGGGAGAACTATTGCCTATGAGAGTTTTCTAACTATTTGAAGACAGTTATCCTATTCTCTCTCCCTTTTTAAATAAACATTCTCACTTCTCTTACCTATCCTTCCTGTGTTATGACTATAAGTCCTTTTATCATAAATACTGTTTTGCTCTATGCTCATCTGATTATAGTCTATTGTCTCTAGATTTATAGAACCCCTTGCCAAGTGTTGAATGCAACTCCCATGAAAGGTTTGAGCAGAGCAGAGTGATCTTTTCTCCCATGCAAGCTGCATCTTTTTAAAATTTTTATGTTCTATTCAGTTGCAAATGACATCATGTAAATTTTGTTATCTTGATTATGCCATCTAATATATTGCCTCTTACCACCAGCTTTGAATCATCTACAAATTTGACAGCAACAACAGAATTGTGTGTATTCTTACAAGTGTATGAACAATGAACTTTCTTCATTTTAAAGACTATGAGGTTGACTTGCTAGAAATGGTTCCTACCGAGAAGCTTCTACCAATCATTGCTGATGGTGATTAGAAAGTGAACATTAACACTGTGTCTCAGCTCTCTCAAAGGTTTAACACAAGGGTGTCTCAGATATTCTTCAATAGACTGGATTGCTGAGTACAATATATGTGTATTATTCATTTCCAAGGCAAACCATTCAATTTCACAGTTATCCAAGTCTATGCCCCAACCAGTAATGCTGAAGAAACTGAAGTTGAATGGTTTTATGAAGACCTACAAGACCTTTTAGAACTAACACTCAAAAAAGATGTCCTTTTCATTATAGGGGACTGGAATGCAAAAGTAGGAAGTCAAGAAACACCTGGAGTAACAGGCAAATTTGGCCTTGGAATGTGGAATGAAGCAGGGCAAAGACTAAGAGAGTTTTGCCAAGAAAATGCACTGGTCATAGCAAACACCCTCTTCTAACAACACAAGAGAAGACTCTACACATGGACACCAACAGATGGTCAACACCAAAATCAGATTGATTATATTCTTTGCAGCCAAAGATGGAGAAACTCTATACAGTCAACAAAAACAAGACCAGGAGCTGACTGTGGCTCAGATCATGAACTCCTTATTGCCAAATTCAGACTCAAATTGAAGAAAGTAGGGAAAACCACTAGACCATTCAGGTACGACCTAAATCAAATCCCTTATGATTATACAGTGGAAGTGGGAAATAGATTTAAGGGCCTAGATCTGATAGATAGAGTGCCTGATGAACTATGGACTGAGGTTTGTGACATTGTACAGGAGACAGGGATCAAGACCATGCCCATGGAAAAGAAATGCAAAAAAGCAAAATGGCTGTCTGTGGAGGCCTTACAAATAGCTGTGAAAAGAAGAGAGGTGAAAAGCAAAGCAAAAAAGAAAGATATAAGCATCTGAATGCAGAGTTCTAAAGAATAGCAAGAAGAGATAAGAAAGCCTTCTTCAGAGATCAATGCAAAGAAATAGAGGAAAACAACAGAATGGGAAAGACTAGAGATCTCTTCAAGAAAATTAGAGATACCAAGGGAACATTTCATGCAAAGATGGGCTTGCTAAAAGACAGAAATGGTCTGGACCTAACAGAAGCAGAAGACATTAAGAAGAGGTGGCAAGAATACACGGAAGAACTGTACAAAAAAGATCTTCATGACCCAGATTATCATGATGATGTGATCACTAATCTAGAGCCAGACATCTTGGAATGTGAAGTCAAATGGGCCTTAGAAAGCATCACTACGAACAAAGCTAGTGGAGGTGATGGAATTCCAGTGGAGCTATTTCAAATCCTGAAAGATGATTCTGTGAAAGTGCTGCACTCAATATGCCAGCAAATTTGGAAAACTCAGCAGTGGCCACAGGACTGAAAAAGGTCAGTTTTCATTCCAATCCCAAAGAAAGGCAATGCCAAAGAATGCTCAAACTATCACACAATTGCACTCATCTCACATGCTAGTAAAGTAATGCTCAAAATTCTCCAAGCCAGGCTTTAGCAATACATGAACCATGAACTCCCTGATGTTCAAGCTGGTTTTAGAAAAGGCAGAGGAACCAGAGATCACATTGCCAACACCCGCTGGATCATGGAAAAAGCAAGAGAGTTCCATAAAAACATCTCTTTCTGCTTTATTGACTATGCCAAAGCCTTTGGCTGTGTGGATCACAAGAAACTGTGGAAAATTCTGAAAGAGATGGGAATACCAGACCACCTGACCTGCCTCTTGAGAAATCTGTATGCAGGTCATGAAGCAACAGTTAGAGCTGGACATGGAACAACAGACTGGTTACAAATAGGAAAAGGAGTACGTCAAGGCTGTATATTGTCACCCTGCTTATTTAACTTATATGCAGAGTACATCATGAGAAACGCTGGACTGGAAGAAGCACAAGCTGGAATCAAGATTGCCGGGAGAAATATCAATCACCTCAGATATGCAGATGACACCATCCTTATGGCAGAAAGTGAAGAGGAGCTAAAAAGCCTCTTGATGAAAGTGAAAGAGGAGAGCAAAAATGTTGGCTTAAAGCTCAACATTCAGAAAACGAAGATCATGGCATCCGGTCCCATCACTTCATGGGAAATAGATGGGGAAACAGTGGAAACAATGTCAGACTTTATTGTTTTGGACTCCAAAATCACTGCAGATGGTGACTGCAGCCATGCAATTAAAAGACGCTTACTCCTTGTAAGGAAAGTTATGACCAACCTAGATAGTATATTCAGAAGCAGAGACATTACATTGCCGACTAAGGTCTGTCTAGTCAAGGCTATGGTTTTTCCTGTTGTCATGTGTGGATGTGAGATTTGGACTGTGAAGAAGGCTGAGCACCGAAGAACTGATGCTTTTGAATTGTGGTGTTGGAGAAGACTCTTGAGAGTCCCTGGACTGCAAGGAGATCCAACTAGTCCATTGTGAAGGAGATCAGCCCTGGGATTTCTTTGGAAGGAATGATGCTAAAGCTGAAGCTCCAGTACTTTGGCCACCTCATGTGAAGAGTTGACTCACTGCAAATGACTCTGATGCTGGGAGGGATTGGGGGCAGGAGTAGATGGGGACGACAGAGGATGAGATGGCTGGATGGCATCACGGACTCGGGTGGACGTGAGTCTGAGTGAACTCTGGGAGATGGTGATGGACAGGGAGGCCTGGCTTGCTGCCATCATGGATTTGCAAAGAGTCGGACACGACTGAGTGAGTGAACTGAACTGATTGATAGAATGTAATGAGACTTGCTACGATTCATGGGGTTGCAAAGAGTCGGACACGACTGAGTGACTGAACTGAACTGAACTGAATGAGAGTTGGCTTACTGTAACCCTCAATTTAAATATGATACTTCTATAGCCATGGATTATGATACACCTTTTGGAATTTTAACTATCTGTGAAACTGAGGTTCTCTTTCCTGTGACAATTCATGGTGACTTAGGAAAGTTCTGTTACTATTACTGAAGATATTTAGGAAGTAAATTGCACAGATCCAATGTAAAAATTGATGACTGACTGTCTAAACTGAAAGTAAAAAATAAACCCACTGTCTAATGAAATTTTTATTATCAGTTCAGTTCAGTTCAGTCGCTCAGTCGTGTCTGACTCTTTGCGACCCCATGAATTGCAGCACTCCAGGCCTCCCTGTCCATCACCATCTCCCGGAGTTTACCCAGACTCGCGTCCATCGAGTCCTTGATGCCATCCAGCCATCTCATCCTCTGTCGTCCCCTTCTCCCTCTGCCCCCAATCCCTCCCAGCATCAGGGTCTTTTCCAATGAGTCAACTCTTCGCACAAGGTGGCCAAAGTACTGGAGCTTCAGCTTCATTCCTTCCAAAGAAATCCCAGGGCTGATCTCCTTCAGATGGACTGGTTGGATCTCCTTACAGTCCAAGGGACTCTCAAGAGTCTTCTCCAACACCACAGTTCAAAAGCACCAATTCTTCAGTGCTCAGCCTTCTTCACAGTCCAAATCTCACATCCACACATGACCACAGGAAAAACCATAGCCTTGACTAGACGGACCTTTGTTGGTAAAGTAATGTCTCTGCTTTTGAATATGCTATCTAGGTTGATCATAACTTTCCTTCCAAGGAGTAAGCGTCTTTTAATTTCATGGCTGCACTCACCATTTGCAGTGATTCTGGAGCCCCCCAAAATAAAGTCTGACACTGTTTCCACTGTTTCCCCATCTATTTGCCATGAAGTGATGGGACCAGATGCCATGATTTTCGTTTTCTGAGTGTTGAGCTTTAAGCCAACATTTTTGCTCTCCTCTTTCACTTTCATCAAGAGGCTTTTTAGCTCCTCTTCACTTTCTGCCATAAGGGTGGTGTCATCTGCATATCTGAGGTTATTGATATTTCTCCCGGCAGTCTTGATTTCAGCTTGTGCTTCTTCTAGTCCAGCGTTTCTCATGATGTACTCTGCATATAAGTTAAATAAGCAGGGTGACAATATACAGCCTTGATGTACTCCTTTTCCTATTTGGAACCAGTCTGTTGTTCCATGTCCAGTTCTAACTGTTGCTTCCTGACCTGCATACAGATTTCTCATTATAATAAGCAATAATGAAACATCTTGGATTTTATTTTTCTAATCCTATTAAAGTTAGAAGTCCTAACCTAATGCCTACCTATAATTAAGTTTTTTAAAAGGGGCATGGATGAAATAAGAGAAACAATCTTAGCTATCAATAGCAATTTTTATTATAAATATTTCTTGAGGTTATATTATGGATACTACATAAAGTAGTTTGCATAAGTTAATATTTTAAATTAAATATTTTAATATTTTTATTTTTATAGGAGTATAATTGATTAACAATGCTATGTTAGTTTCAGGTGTACAGCAAAGTGATTCAGCTATATAATACATGTATCTATTCTTTTTCAATTTTTTTCCCATTTAGTTACTACAGAATATTAGACAGAGCTCCTTGTGCTGTGCAACAGTTCCTTTTTGGTTATTTATTTTTTTAAAAATAGCAGTGTGTACATGCCAACCCTCTGGAAAAGGAAACGGCAACCCAGTCCAGTCTTCTTGCCTGGAGAATCCCATGGATGGAGGAACCTCATAGTCTACACTCCGTGGGGTCGCAAAGAGTTAGACACAACTGAGCAACTTCACTTCGCTTTACATGTCAACCCTACACTCCCAATCTATTCCTTCCCATTGATGCCATAAGTTCATCCTCTAAGTTTGTGAGTCTCTTTTTCTTTTGTAAATAAGTTCATTTATATCATTTTTTAAAGATTCTGCATGTAAGTGATATCATACAATATTTATCTTTCTCTGTCTGACTTCACATAGTATGGTAACCTTCATGTCAATCCATGTTGCTATAAATGGCATTGTTGTATTCTTTTTTATGGCTGAGTAATATTCCATTGTCTATATGTACCACATCTTCTGTATCTGTTCATTGCATTGATGGACACTTAGGTTGCTTGCATGTCTTGGCTGTTGTAAACAGTGCTGCAGTGAGCATTTGGGGTACATGTATCCTTTCAGATTATATTTTTCTCCAGATATATGCCCAGGAGTAGAGTTTCTGGATCATATGGTAGCTCTATTTTTAGTTTTTAAAGTAATCTCCATAATGTTCTGCATGGTGACTATACCAATTTACATTCTCACCAACAGTGTAGAAGGTTTCTCTTTTTTCCATACCCTCTCCAGCATTTATTGTTTGTAAATTTTTTGAAGATGGACATTTTGACTGGTATGAGGTAAAATCTCATTGTAGTTTTTATTTGCATTTCTCTCATAATGAGTATTGTTGAACATCTTTTCATGCCTCTGGGCCATCTGCCTGTCTTCTTTGGAGAAATACCTATTTAGGTCTTCTGCTCATTTTTTGATTGGGTTTTTCATTTTTTGATACTGGACTGCATGAGCTATTTGTAAATTTTGGAGACTAACCCTGTGTTGGTTGCATCATTTGCAAATATGGGGTTGCATTTTCATTTTGTTTATGGTTTCCTTTGCTGTGCAAAGGCTTTCCAATTTAGTTATGGTCCATTTGTTTGTTTTTATTTTCATTACTTTTTAGGAGATGGCTTGAAAAAGATATTGCTGGGATTTATGTCACAGAGAGTTTTGCCTGTGTTTTCCTCTAAGAGTTTTACATTTAGGTCTTTAATTCATTTTGAGTTTATTTTTGTGAATGGTGTTAAAGAATGTTCTAATTTCATTTTTTTTTACATGTAGCTGTCCAGTTTTCTCAGCACCATTTATTGAAAAAATGTTTTTTCCTCTCTTGTATAGTCTTGACTCCTTTGTTATAGATTGACTGATTATTGGTGCATATGTTTATTTCTGTGCTTTCTATCCTGTTGTATTGATCTATATTTCTGTTTTGGTGCCAGTACTATATTATTTTGATGACTGTAACTTTGCAGTATAATCTGAAGTCAAGGAGCCTGGTTCTTCCAGTTCTGTTTTTCTTTCTCCAGATTGCTTTGGCTATTTGGGGTTTTATGTGTCTCCATGGCTCAGCTGGTAAAGAATCTGTCCATTGTGTGGGAGACCTGGGTTCAGTCCTGGGTTGGAAAATCCCTTGGAGAGGGAACGGCTACCCACTCCAGAATTCTGGTCTGGAGAATTCCATAGCCCATGGGGTTGCAATGAGTTGGACATGATTGAGCAACTTACACTTTCATACAAATTTTAAGATTTTTTTTATTCTAGTTTTTGAAAAATACCTTTGGTAATTTGGTAATGATTGCATTGAATCTGTAGATAACCTTAGGTAATTTAGTCATTTTGACAGTATTGTTTCTTCTGGTCTAAGAACATGGTATATATCTTTCCCTCTGTTTGTGTTGTCTTATACTTTTCTTGCTACATCTTTAGGATATGCATAGTATTGGGCTTCCCTTGTGGCTCATCTGGTAAAGAATCCACCTGCAATGTCAGAGACCTGGTTTTGATCCCTGGGTTGGGAATATCCCCTGGAGAAGGAAAGGTTATGTTATCTGCAAAGAGTGATAATTTAACTTCTTCTTTACTAATTTGAATTCCTTTTATTTCTTTTTCTTCTCTGATTGTCATGGCTAGGACTTCCAAAACTATGTTGAATAAACACGGTGAGAGTGAACATCCTTATCTTGTTCCTGATCTTAGAGAAAATGCTTTTAGCTTTTCACAATTGAACATGATGTTTGCTGTAGGTTTGTCATAAATGGCTTTTAAGATCAACATTTCATGACATGTTAAAATTATATGAAATTAAAATTTCCATAAATAAAGTATTTTGGGAACATAGCTACATTCATTCATTTTTTAAAATCTCAGGCTAATTTTATGCTGCAATGGAAGAATTGAGTATTTGCAATAGAGACCAGATAGTACGTAAGGGCCAAATATTTACTATCTGGCTCTTTACAGAAAATAGTTTGCCAATCACTGCTATAGCTGATGAAAATGAGGCTTCACATTTTGAAGTGATTTCTTCAGAAACATTAGGTTCATTAAAATGATAATTTCACTGGGAACTGATTTTTTTTACATTCTCAATAATTTTCTAATGAAATATCAGTTAAATATTAACATATGTAGAGAGATGGTTGATGATATAAAAACTGTTTACTTTTTAAACAAATTTTAACCATTAGAATTTATAAGTATTGTATGTGTGTATGTGAGAGTATGTGTCTATGCAAGTAAAAAGAATTATATATTGACAGAGAAGCATCTGGAGTATGTAAGAAATAAAATGGAGATGAAATGGACAGATGTGGTCTCTTAAATCCATAACTCCTCACTAAGATTTCATGGTTAGTTACTCTGTGCAATAGGAAGTTTTATTGTCCTGTTCTGGATTTATGTGTTCCTATTTCTGAACCTCAGTGATTTAACTTCCATAGCATGGCACTGAAAATGTCATTTGAGAGGGAACATATTGGAATTCTTAGGAATGAATGGCTCTGTGTTAGTAAAATAGAGATCTGAATTAAATAAGATAATCATACGAAGTGCCTGTCAGAAACCCTAGAAGAAAATGTGGCTATCACCATAGCTTTTGAAAATCATAGTTGGAATATCTGTAATCATCAGGATATTCCCAGAAATCTAGACATTTTGGAACAGTCTTTCAGATCTTTAATATGTCCCATTGCATATTATCTTATACTAGAGGATTCAAGATGAGTAAAACAAAGGAGAAATTACTTCATTTTATTGGAAAACACTAGTCAGATATAGTTTTCCGTTCATAAAAACTACCAACAATTAGACAGTAGACATAAACATGCTCCCTCTTTCTACCCTATTCTCTGGAGTCAGAAAGGATTAAAAGAGAATCCTTCTCTTAGTTTGGCAGTCATACAGAAACCAGGAGTTGGAAGGGGCCCTTCTTATCATTGGACACAATTTCTTCACCTTAGGGATGAGGAAACTGACACAGATAAGTAAGATAATCTGCCTAAAGCAGAGTCAGAGGTATCATGGCACTGTGGATTCTTCCATTACACCACTATGCATGCTCTTCTAAATTCTCCTTATGAAGAGTGAACCTCACTTATCCCCTTTCTTTGGAATAACCCTGAAAATGTATTTCTTATTTGCATAGGTATGTCCTTTTTCTAAGCCACAACCTTGTGCATTTCAAATTCTTTTACACCGTAATATCTGTCTTCTACCATAATGTCTGTCTTAGAGCTTCTCCCAGGATGTAAGGTCCTTGATGATAAAATCTAACTCTGGAGCAATAATAGAGAAGGATTTATTTGTCCTGGAGAATGCAAACTCAAATGCCAAGAGGTACCAGACAAGTAATAACTTTGTAAGTTAGTAAAGGAGTAGAAATGAAAGACAAGGCTGGGGTGGGCATGTGCTCAACTGGAAAAGAAATGGCTCACAAAAGGGGCAGCTGTTACTCAGCTGGTCTGATTGTTACTGTGCAGGAATGCCATTCTGAATTTGTTAAATCCTCTGATAATTCAAAGACTTTTATATGTGGAAATGTCTTGATTTCCTTGTTACTGTATAGTTTAAGCAAAACATGTCTGCGACCTAGTTTGGATCTTTAGCAATGAAAGTCTGTGATATTATCAGAAAAAAATTAAAGTTTTACATCCAGTTTTGGTTGGAGGGTTTACAGTTTAATATTTTGTGATTTTCTCCTCTTCTTTTTCATTCTGGGAACAAGAGTATGCTACGATTAGCCTGCAGAGTCAGTGTGGCTTCTGTAGCTGAAACGGTAGATTGCATCAAACGGCTCTGCTTTTGTTTTCTGCTTGAAAAAACTGACACTTGTTATGGTTATGCTCACTGTGTGAGCCATCCCCTGTTGACTTCTGGGCAATCACTATAAATCTCTATTATTCTGCTGTTATTTTCTTGTTATACTATCGCTGTTGAGGCGTCTTCTCAAGGGAAGTGAGCCCAGGTGTGTACATACAGAACAAGCAATGCTCTCCTTTAAACACATAAATAGCTATTTTATTTGGCATGACACACATAAATGTTAGTGTAGCCAAAGGAATCTTGAACAGTTATTTGCATTGCAAATATTTCAGAAAATGGAGCAAAGGTATCAGAGCTCAATCTGCTAGCCATTTGAGTTTTGTTAGATCAGAGAGTAATCCATCTTTTATTTTTTCCCCCGTAATAAGAGTTGAAATGCAGTCCCTTGCAATTGGACTCCAAGGTATAAGGATTTCCCATAAAAAAGAATATATTCTTGTTCCTCCATGAAATTCAGTTATATAGACCTCCTTTTATGGGCACTCTTTCTTTATGGCCTTGTTGAGATCAAATGTGCAGAGTTAAGCTCTTTTTGTGCTATACATTTCATTGTTTTGGGATCAAACTGATGGAAGACTAGAACAGTATTTGCTCATTTATCTAGATATGATGGCTTGAGGATCCTGAAGAAAAGTTATACTAACTCCTTCAACTGAATGTGTGAATAGAGCTTTCCTTGTTTCTGGTACTTGTCAGTTAATGAAGTGGCAAAACATTTATAACAAACATGAATTGCAGATAGGAGATTGTATTTTAGAGACATGAATAGAATTTGGGAAATGTTTAATAAAAGCTGGAAACTCAGTATCATAAACCAAATATGTATTTCTAAGAATAGAGTAAGAAAGAAAGCAGAGATTTTTTTCAGTAACAAATTTTATATTTATTTATTTTTAAAGTAATGAATCAAAGTTTAGTTAATGAAATCCTTGGTGAATATCTCACTTTTTTCCCTGTCTTATTATTTTCTATATTTACTAAAACAAAAAAGGTAGTGAAATTACCTTATATGCCTAAAACTTTTGGGGAGAAATTATAACAAGCTGAAATCTCTCCTCTCCACCATTATAATGCTATGTTCAAGCTCCTTTATATAAATGTGAATAAAAATATACATCCAAATATGAAAAGATTTATTTTTAATGAAAAACAGTATCATTCTTTTAAAATTATTATGCTTTATTCAACATTTAATAAAGTTATTGTTTTATATAACATGTGAAATAGACAGTGTTCTAAGTTAATATGTATAGATATGCCTCATTAATGATATTTTATTTTTTAATATAATTGTTGCAAAATAGGGAGCCATGACCCAGGCAGCTTGGTGACATGAACTTCTAAGCATTCTCTTCACACTCTGAGTCAAAATAAGTGATAAAAGTCAGTAATCATATGACTTAAAAGACTGTCCGAAATGCCAGGGCAAAGGAAATTTGGACACACTTGCTCTTTTCTGTAAGGAATAAAGAGAATCTACTGAGAACTTCCTGTATTTTGAGAAGAGGGTGTGAAAGTGTATAAAACAGAAACTTTAGCAAGCATATCAGTAGGATAATTTTAGTTAGTGTTATGAAAAATGTAAGCAGGGTAGAGTTATAGAGGGTGAAGGGGGTTTCTTTTAAGATTTCTTGGAAAAGGAAGATCTAGTAGAGAAAACTACACTTATGTTGAATTCTGACTGACAAGAAAAAGCCAGTCAAGGGCATTGCAGATAACTCCATGTGAAGGGTAAAGCAAGTGAAAATCCGAGTATGAAGCAAAAGTCCTACATATATTGTTTGGAAATAGTATCCAATGTACTATTAGAATCATGGCATGCAGGGTTATTCCAGCAATGCATTGATTTCATTAGGAAATTTTTGAATGTAACTCATGAACAATCGGAGAAGGCAATGGCACCCCACTCCAGTACTCTTGCCTGGAAAATCCCATGGATGGAGTAGCCTGGTAGGCTGCAGTCCATGGGGTTGCTCAGATTCTGACATGACTGAGCGACTTCACTTTTACTTTTCACTTTCATGCATTGGAGAAGGAAATGGAACCCCACTCCAGTATTCTTGCCTAGAGAATCCCAGGGACAGGGGAGCCTGGTGGGCTGCCGTCTATGGGGTCACACAGAGTTGGACATGATTGAAGTGACTTAGCAGCAGCAGCAGCTTGAACAATAGTCATTTCTTAAAAGCATCCAGGGCAAAATAACTTCATTACATACAATAGAATGGCGGCTTAAATGACAGAGTTGTCAATAATAGCAACGGAAGTCAGATGATAGTAGAAAGGTATAATACAAATAGGCAGGGATATATCTGTTAATCTAGGATTCTGTATTAAGCAAACTCTTTCTTTTGTAAACCAAGAGTGAAATTACTTTTTCAGGCAAACAAAAACTGAGATTTTGCCAGCAATACATTTTAACTAAAAAGATGTTTAAAAGATCTTCAAGAGGAAAAATGATAATTGGGGAAAGATATGAAACTCAAGAATATTTAGTAGACAAAACAATGGCAAATACATGGGAAAATCTAAACAATGGTTTGTGATGGTAAAGATCTCAAGACAGAAATAAAATATTACCCAATTACTTATTTATAAACAAGGAAAGAATGTAGTTATCAGGGTCAAGCATTCTAAAGTCATTGCATTATTTGGAAAATAAAGATATTATATATTTGGAATAGATGAGGTTAAATAAGCAAGCTAAAATTTCTGGAGAAACAACTAAAAGAATAAAATTATAATAATACAATTTAAATAGAGAAAAAAATCAAATGGTGATGAAACCAGATCAATTTGGAAAAAAAGGACGAACGAAAACAAATAGAAAAATAGAATAAGAGTTAGGGTATAGAATACAAAATAAGATGGTAGCAATAAATCCAAATTTATAATCTATGTGAATGGAATAAACTTCACCTAAAGACTGATGATCAGACTGAATTTAAAAACAAAATACAGTTACATTCTATTTATAAGACATACATCTGAAAAACAACACTTAAATAACTCTGAACATGTCATTCCATTTTTTAGAACCCTGAGATGCCTCTCTAATTTAAGAGAGTTAATGCCAACACTTTACAGTGGCTTACAAAGTCTTTTGTGACCTGACCCTTCACTTCTAAATTCTTTCTTTTGCTTACTCTGCTCCAAACCCAGGGGCCACTTTGCTGTTTCTGGGACTCATCAAGCATATGACAGCCTTAAAGGTTTTGCTCTTTTCCCCTCTATTTTGGATGATCTATCCCTAGACATCTACCTAGCTAACATTTCGCTTTCTTTGGGTCTTCGATCAGATTTTACATTTTGAATGAGGCCGACCAGGATCACTCTATTCTTGTAACTAACTCTATTTTACTCACTTTCTACTTTCTTATCCTGTTGTAATAATTATTGGCACCTATCAACTTCTAACATGCTATATAATTTAAAAACTGATTGTTTATTGTTTTTCCCCTTTAGAATATAAACTTCAGGAGGGAAGGAATCTTTTTCTACTTTATTCACAGATGCCTAGAATAGTTGCTGGCACATAATAGGTGTTTGGGAGAGGGCAATGACACCCCACTCCAGTACTCTTGCCTGGAAAATCCCATGGACGGAAGAGCCTGGTGGGCTGCAGTCCATGGGGTCACTAAGAGTCGGACACGACTGAGCGACTTCACTTTCACTTTTCACTTTCATGCACTGGAGAAGGAAATGGCAACCCACTCCAGTGTTCTTGCCTGGAGAATCCCAGGGACGGGGGAGCTTGGTGGGCTGTCCTCTATGGGGTCGCACAGAGTCAGACATGACTGAAGAAATAGCAGCAGCAGCAGCAGCAGTAGGTGTTTGATAAATATTTACTAAAGGAACAAATTAATGCTATTTTTATCCTGACTTTATAGCATACCATCTGACACTGGTGAACACTCAATAAATCTTCATTGAATAAGGTAATAACTGAATAAATACAAAGCAAATAGAAAAAATTCATTTTATGCCCTTTGTTTCATATTTTATATTATGTTGAGGACATGAAGTTGGAAGGAAGGAATGGGAAGAAGACAGAAATAGATGAATCTTCCTTGCTTTCTGCCAGGTGAGATGGCTGAACTGCAGGTCCCATGCCCTAGCACAAATGAATTCTCTCATCTCCTCTTAGGAATGATCCTTAAAGTAGGATCTATGCTATACCCTTTCAGAAATCAACAGGTACATATAATAAACGATGTTCAGAGAACTGTGACCTAACTAATGATGTAAGGACCATCAGTTTTCAAGTCCTAATAGGAAAATTTGACATTGAGAATTAGCCTTTTCTAGTTTAGCACTATCCCCCATATACAGCAGTTTCCAACTGTCCCTGGTAAAACAAGCACACCCTGGACTCATCTGTAGTGATAGGATATTGAACAGGAAAAATAATGGAGATAGGAAATTTTATAGTTCATAAAGGCAATTAGTGATGTAATACCCTAGAGAATTTTGT
Source organism: Oryx dammah (assembly GCF_014754425.2). Lineage (NCBI taxonomy): Eukaryota > Metazoa > Chordata > Mammalia > Artiodactyla > Bovidae > Oryx > Oryx dammah. Next base: position 82,136,730 of record NW_024070187.1, on the reverse strand, counting down.
AGCTAAATTTTTACTTAGCATTTCATCAAGAATGTGTAAAGGCATTAAAAAAATGCTTTAAATACTTTAAACTCTCTAAGTTTATCTGTTCTGTGTTTCAGGGTCATTTAATTATAAAATTGATACTTTTCAGACTTTTAAACAATTACTTACTCTTGGGAAAAATTATTTAAGTAGTTAAGTTTTGCATTTACATTCCAGTCACATTAAATAATTCCAAACCAAATTCTGCTGACACCAGGTACACATAAAAAAAATCAAGAATATCTGAAAAAAGGTATTATAGAAAATAGTTTTACAAAGTTATTTATATTTTAATTAAAAGAAAGAGTTATATTTTCATGATTCTTCAGGCTATTTTCCACAGGATATCCTAGGTGCTGCATAAAGCCTTGCCTGCAAAATTTTACATTCAGTTACATATGCTCAGGTGAATCTTTCTTGATCAAATTTTAGTTTGTTTTTTTTTTTCTACTATATTGTGGTTAGTCAATTCTGCATAGAGAGAATCATAGAAGTTTTTGTAACCACTGTACACTGTATAGTTCAAACTTACCTTATGTTGGAGAGGTTTGTAAAGATTCAAGTTTTTGGCTTTCACTATTTTTCAGTATTTCTGCTGTAGATCAAATTGCCCCAATTCATCCCTGCCCCAAATTCATGTGATAAAGCTCTAACCCCCAATATGACTGTGTTTGGAGATAGATCCTGTAAAGAAATGACAAAGGTAAAATGAGGTCATAATGATAAGGATCTGAAATGATATGATTAGAGTCCTTTTGAAAAGTGATACCAGAGAGCTACTTCCTGCCCCCATCCCACCTCTACCAAATGAGGACACAGCAGAAGGCAGCTGTCTGCAAGCCAAGAAGAAACCTCTCACTAGGAAATGAAATAGCTGGCATCTTGATCTTGAACTTGTAGCATCTAGAACCATGAGGATATAGATTTCTATTGTTGAAGTCACCCAGTCTGTGATATTTTTTATGATAGCCTGCATAAACTAATACAGTTCCCCTGTCCTTTTGGCCATTTTTCAGATGAGATACATTTTCTTCATGAACCCATATCATATAGAATAAAACTGAAAAGAAAAACAGGGAACACACAAAGATATATGAGCAACTCAGATTCTAAGTTCCATTGGTTCCTTCCCTAAACTGAAAAACATAATTTATCCCAGAGTAATATTTTTAAGGAAAAAATAAAGCAAAGTGAAAGCCGTGCTTTTAAATTGGAGAGAGAAAAATAAAAACATTTTCCCCCATAGGTCAAAAAATTCCAGCAAAAAGATCATATAATATAAGCAGTATATATTTTTTTCAAATGTGTTTCTCAGCACTATGTGTAATTAAATGCTAATCAGACATGCAGTGGGAATAAAAAAATACAAGAGTTATTAAGAGCTTTTGCTATATTTAACCCTGATCATATTGTATCTGTAGGAAATCTATAAGCTTCTTAAGGACATTCAAGTAAGAAGAGTGTGAGAGTGTGGTAGTTTGTTGTAGAAATGTCCTCAGTAATTCACAGCTCTGTATTGCAAGCTTGGAATTGGTCCTTCACACTCTTACTCTAGAGGAGGCAATGGCATCCCACTCCAGTACTCTTGCCTGGAAAAATCCCATGGAAGGAGGCGTCTGGTAGGCTGCAGTCCATGCGATCACTAAGAGTGGGGCACGACTGAGCGACTTCACTTTCACTTTTCACTTTCATGAATTGGAGAAGGAAATGGCAACCCACTCCAGTGTTCTTGCTGGAGAATCCCAGGGATGGGGGAGCCTGGTGGGCTGCCATCTATGAGGTTGCACAGAGTCGGACACAACTGAAGTGACTTAGCAGCAGCAGCAGCAACTCTTACTCTGGGCTTGATGGTGTGACTTGCTTTGATCAAAAAAGTCATAGCAGATGTGACAGAAGCTGACTTGAAAGTCCCTGGGCTTTCCCTCGCTACTCTTGGGACTCCTGTGACTACAGCATGTGTGCACACCTGAACTAGCCTTATAGGTGATGAGACACATAAGTAGATCACTTTTGTGGCTTCTATTGACATCAAACCAATTACTTGACAAGAAAGAGGTCATCCTAAACCATCCTACTCCAGCTGGAATGACCAAGGCCAGAAGTACAGCTAGCTGACCTATAGAATTGTGACAAATAATAATTGTTAATTATTTAAGTTGCTAATAATAGAGTTAGTTTGTTGTGAAGCCAATACTAATTGTTAAAAAGGGATGGAAAATGAAATCAAAATAGAGCAAACATCAAGTGAAAACAGAGGACCACAAAATAATTGTAGATATTCATTTCATTTCAGTTCAGTGGCTCAGTCGTGTCCGACTCTTTGCGACCCCATGGACTGCAGCACCCATGGACGGCGCAGAAGCATAGCCAAGAGGAGTTACCCCACGTCCAAGGTAAGGAGCAGCGACTGCGCTTTGCTGGAGTAGCCGTGAAGAGATACGCCACGTCCAAGGTAAGAGAAACCCAAATAAGATGGTAGGCACTTAGAGAGGGCATCAGAGGTCAGAGGGAAACCACAATCACAGATAACTAGTCAATCTGATCACACGGACCACAGCTTTGTCTAACTCAATGAAACTAAGCCATGCCATGTGGGGCCACCCAAGATGGATGGGTTATGGTGGAGAGGTCTGATAGAATGTGGTACACTGGAGAAGGGAATGGCAAACCACTTCAGTATTCTTGACTTGAGAACCCCATGAACAGCATGAAAAGGCAAAAAGATAGGACACTGGAAGATGAAGTCCCCAGGTCGGTAGGTGCCCAATATGCTACTGGTGATCAGTGGAGAAATAACTCCAGAAAGAATGAAGGGATGGAGCCAAAGCAAAAACAACACCCAGTTGTGGATGGGACTGGTGATAGAAGCAAGGTTTGATGCTGTAAAGAGCAATATTGCATAGAACCTGGAATGTTAGGTCCATGAATCAAGGCAAACTGGAAGTGGTCAAACAGGAGATGGCAAGAGTGAATATCGCCATTCTAGGAATCAGCGAACTAAGATGGACTGGAATGGGTAAATTTAACTCAGATGACCATTATATCTACTACTGTGGGTAGGAATCATTTAGAAGAAATGGAGTAGCCATCATGGTCAACAAAAGAGTCAGAAATGTAGTACTTGGATGCAATCTCAAAAATGGCAGAATGATCTGTTCATTTCCAAGGCAAACTATCCAATATCACAGTAATCCAAGTCTATGCCCCAACCAGTAATGCTGAAGAAGCTGAAGTTGAATAGTTCTATGAAGACCTACAAGACCTTCTAAAACTAACACCCAAAAGAGATGTCCTTTTCATTATAGGGGACTGGAATGCAAAAGTAGGAAGTCAAGAAACATCTCGAGTAACAGGCAGATTTTGCCTTGGAGTACAGAATGAAGCAGGGAAAATCTAATAGAGTTCTGCCAAGAGAACACACTGGTCATAGGAAACACCCTTTCCCAACAACACAAGAGGACTCTGCACATGGACATCACCAGATCGTCAACACTGAAATCAGATTGATTATATTCTTTGCAGCCAAAGACGGAGAAGCTCTATACAGTTAGCAAAAACAAGACCGGGAGCTGACTGTGGCTCAGATCATGAACTCCTTATTGCCAAATTCAGACTGAAATTGAAAAAAGTGGAGAAAACCACTACACCATTCGGGTATGATCTAAATAAAATCCCTTATGACTACACAGTGGATGTGAGAAACAGATTTAAAGGACTAGATCTGACACACTGAGTGCCTGATGAACTATGGATAGAGGTTCGTGACATTGTGCAGGAGACAGGAATCAAGACTATCCCCAAGAAAAAGAAATGCAAAAAAGCAAAATGGCTGTCTGAGGAGGACTTACACATAGCTGTGAAAAGAAGGGAAGCAAAAAACAAAAGAAAAAAGAAAGAAATACCCATTTAAATGCAAAGTTCCAAAGAATATCAAGGAGAGATAAGAAAGCCTTCCTCACTGATCAGTGCAAAGAAATAGAGGAAAACAATAGAATGGGAAAGACTAGAGATCCTTCAAGAGAATTAGAGATACCAAGGGACAATTTAATTCAAAGATGGGCTCAATAAAGGCCAGAAATGGTATGGACCTAACAGAAGCAGAAGATATTAAGAAGAGGTGGCAAGAATACACAGAAGAACTGTACAAAAAAGATCTTCATGACCCAGATAATCACGATGGTGTGATCACTCACCTAGAGCCAGACATCCTGGAATGTGAAGTCAAGTGGTCCTTAGGAAGCATCACTATGAGCAAAGCTAGTGGAGGTGATGGCATTCAAATCCTGGAAGGTGATGCTGTGAAAGTGCTGCACTCAATATGCCAGCAAATTTGGAAAACTCAGCAGTGGCCACAGGACTGGAAAAGGTCCGTTTTCATTCCAATCCCAAAGAAAGGCAATGCCAAAGAATGCTCAAACTACCGCACAATTGCACTCATCTCACATGCTAATAAAGTAATGCTCAAAATTCTCCAAGCCATGCTTCAGCAATACGTGAACCTTGAACTTCCTGATGTTCAAGCTGGTTTTTGAAAAGGCAGAGGAACCAGAGATCAAATTGTCAACATCCGCTGGAAAACATCTCTTTCTACTTTATTGACTATGCCAAAGCCTTTAATTGTGTGGATCACAATAAACTGTGGAAAATTCTGAAAGAGACGGGAATACCAGACCACCTGACCTGCTTCTTGAGAAACCTATATGCAGGTCAGGAAGAAACACTTAGAACTGGACATGGAACAACAGACTGGTTACAAATAGGAAACGGAGTATGTCAAGGCTGTATATTGTCACCCTGCTTATTTAACTTATATGCAGAGTACATCATGAGAAACGCTGGGCTGGAAGAAGCGCAAGCTAGAATCAAGATTTCTGGGATAAATATCAATAACCTCAGATATGCAGATGACACCACCCTTATGGCAGAAAGTGAAGAGGAACTAAAAAGCCTCTTGATGAAAGTGAAAGAGGAGAATTAAAAACAGTTGGCTTAAAGCTCAGCATTCAGAAAACTAAGATCATGGCATCTGGTCCCATCACTTCATGGCAAATAGATGGGGAAACAGTAGAAACAGTGTCAGACTTTATTTTTTTGGACTCCAAAATCACTGCCGATGGTGATTGCAGCAATGAAATTAAAAGACGCTTACTCCTTGGAAGGAAAATTATGACCAACCTAGACAGAATATTAAAAAGCAGAGACATTACTTTGCCAACAAATATCCATGTAGTCAAGGCTATGGTTTTTCCAATGGTCATGTATGGATGTGAGATTTGGACTATAAAGAAAGCTGAGCTCTGAAGAATTGATGCTTTTGAACTGTGGTGTTGGAGAAGACTCTTGAGAGTCCCTTGGACTGCAAGGAGATCCAACCAGTCCATCCTAAAGGAGATCAGTCCTGGGTGTTCATTAGTAGGACTTATTTTGAAGCTGAAACTCCAATACTTTGGGCACCTGATGCAAAGAGCTGACTCATTTGTAAAGACCCTGATGCCAGGAAAGATTGAGGGCAGGAGGAGAAGGGGACGACAGAGGATGAGATGGTTGGATGGCATCACCGACTCGATGAACATGGGTTTGGGTGAACTCTGGGAGTTTGTGATGGACAGGGGGGACTAGTGTGCTGCGGTTCATGGGGTTGGCAAAGATTCGGACACGACTGAGCCAATGAATGGAACTGGACTGCAGCACATCGGGCTTCCTTGTCTGTAATGAACTCCTGGAACTGCTCAAACTCATGTCTATTGAGTTGGTGATGCCATCAAACCATCTCACCCTCTGTTGTCCCTTTTCCTCCTGCCTTCAATCTTTCCTAGCATTAGGGTCTTTTCCAATAAGTCAGTTCTTTGCATCAGGTGGCCAAAGTTGGAGCTTAAGCATCAGTCCTTCCAATGAACATTCAGGACGTATTTCTTTTAGGATTGACTGGTTTGATATCCTTGCAGTCCAAGGGACTCTCAAGAGTCTTTTCCAAAACCACAGTTCAAAAGCATGAATTCTCCACTGCTCAGCTTTCTTTATACTCCAACTCTCACATCCATACATGACTACTGGAAAAATCATGGCTTTGACTAGTTGGACCTTTGTTGACAAAGTAATGTCTCTGTTTTTTAACATGCTGTCTAGTTCGTCATAGCTTTTCTTCCAAGGAACAAGCTTCTTTTATTTTAAGAAATCAGTCCTGAATATTTATTGGAAGGACTGATATTGAAGCTCCAACTTTGGCCACCTGATGCAAAGAACTGACTCATTGGAAAAGACCCTGATGCTAGGAAAGACTGAAGGCGTGAGGAGAAGGGGACAACAGAGCATGAGATGGTTGGATGGCACCACCAACTCAATGGACATGAGTTTGAGCAAGCTCCAGAAGTTGGTGACAGACAGGGAAGCCCGGCATGCTGCAGTCCATGGGGTCACAAAGAGTCGGACACAACTGAGCCACTGAACTGAACTGAAATGAATATCTACAATTATTTTGTGGTCCTCTGTTTTCACTTGATGTTTGCTCTATTTTGATTTCATTTTCCATCCCTTTGTATCAACTAGTATTGGCTTCACAACAAACTAACTCCATCATTCACAACTTAAATAATTGGCTGAAGTCACCATCTGCAGTGATTTTGGAGTCCCCCAAAATATAATCTGTCACTTTTTCCATTGTTTCCCCATCTATTTGCCATGAAGTGATGGGACCAGATCAACACTTGAATAAAATAAAAGATATTTTTTTATAAATAAAATATATCCTTTTATATTTTATTTATATAAAATATAAATAAATTTTATAAATGAAAGATATTCATTTATACCTCTTGAATCCAAATTTGGTCCTATTAATTCAACATATTATAACATCTAAGATGAAGGAAAAAGACAAAAAACAAATCTTTGAATTCTAAACCTGTCTTAACTGAGATAAAATTTTATATGTGCTTGAAATAATAATGCTTATCATTTCTGAAATGTCTTCTATATGCCAAACTATTTATTTATGTTTTTATATATTTTATATCATTTAGCCCTCATGAGTGTTTTGCAAGGGTGTTGTTTATAAAGTCTTTTGACAGATGTAGAATCTGAGGCTCAGAGAAGTTTAGAAACTTGCCCTAGGTCACCGAACTGTTGGTTGAAAAAGATGAAAGTACTGTCTTTTGAGAAAACACAGTTTGAAGACCACAAGATTGTGAATGGCAAGTTAAAGAATTCAGGCATGATTATACGAATGATATCCATTCTAAGCATGGTTATGCTTTAATGCAATATGTATGACAGGTCTGCCAGAGACTTAAAAAAAATCATCAATTAATAAATGGAAAGTCTCAATTTTGATGCAAAATATTTATAACTGGTTTAAGGAAATTCTATAAAATTAAGGATCAACATTGTTGTTGTTGTTTTTTTTTTTAAAATTGGCAACTACTGATCTCTGACTATGACTGTCTGTCTCATTAACACTTTTATTACCTTGTCAGTCAAAGCCTCAACTGTACCAATCAGGGACTGAAAGGATTTGCCATTATTAACAAGACTGTCTGGTGCCCAGGAGCAGAGAAATCCTGCTGAAAGTGCAAGGATAAATCAGCAGGGATTTAGATAGCTTTCTAGATGCACAAAGCAATTTAGAAGTTAAAAAATACAATAGGAATATTCTAAAGTTATTTTAAGAAACAGATTTTCTTACTATTTTAAATATTTAGGATGTTATAATAGTAAAAAAGAATTATATTTCAAGCAACTTAGATGAAGCACTTGTGTTATTTTAAAAGCTGTTTTGCGGGGCAGTTTTGATGAACACGTTTGCTGAACTGGACTGATTTTAGGGCAAAAGTAATATGTAGGCAATAAATGTTTCTAATGCGTGTAGCTAATTTGATTATTTCCTCTAATAGTGGCCTATTAGAGCAGACAGAATGGCAGTTAATTGGTATCCAACAAAGAACTATTTAGGCCTTTGTTTGCTATTCTTCATTAGTGATCTTAATCAATACCAACACACAGTCCTAGATTCCAGTGCTTGCTGTTACCTTGTACAAATGCTTCATTTTGATTCATTATGTCCTAGGTGTTCAACCAATTATACATAAATTCACTTCTCTGGGGTTTTCCCTACTTGCCTCAATAATATTCAGCTATCAATAATTTCATGGTGATTACTTTCACAATACATAGGCATTTCCAAAAGTGTAAGCAACTAATTTTGTTTGGGTCTCACATTAACTTTACAAATATTTATTGAACAGATACCCTATACAAAATACCAATCTAGGCCTATTAAAAGATACCCAGATGAAGAGAAGATGACTTTGTTAAGGTATGCACAAGCAACCATAATACAAAAGAGATATGCTAAATGCCATGAAAATGGTATGCACAAAACATCACAGAATCTAGTGAAGTATTAAACTCAAGTGTTTAAAGGTTCAGGCAAGGTGTGTCATAGATCTTAATACATGAGTGTGATTGGCCATGATGAGATTATGGCAAAAAGATGAATGAAGAGAGGATGGGTGTGTGTCTTATGTATATATGTATGTGTGGTGAGGTGAAGTTAAGGAAATAAAGATGAGTCCTTGTACGATGGAGGAGAACATATATATGGGAATGCCAGTTTCATAAATTTGAATTTAACTTTGTAGACAGTGAGAAACTCATAAAGATTTTGTTTCAGGGAATGGTATAATTGTAAGCTGTGTCAGGAAAATTAACTTGGCAATGGCATATTGTAGTACATCTTAAGGTGAAATAATGTATGGAACATTTTTAAAGAAACTGCTGCAATTCTCTTGGATTACAAGTGTGGATTCAACCACCAAAGTCTGCTTAGTAAAAGCTATGGTTTTTCCAGTAGTCATATATGGATGTGAGCATTGAAACATGAAGAAGGCTAAGGGCTGAAGAATTGATGTTTTTGAACTGTGGTGTTGGAGAAGACTCTTGAGAGTCCCTTGGACTGCAGGGAGATCAAACCAGTCCATCCTAAAGGAGATCACCTGAGTGTTCATTAGAAGGACTGATGTTGAAGCTGAAGCTCCAATACTTTGGCCATCTGTTGTGAAGAGCTGACTCATTGGGAAAGACCCTGATGCTGGGAAAGACTGAGGGCAGGAGGAGAAGGGGGTGATAGAGGATGAGATTGTTGGGTATGAATTTGAGCAAACTAAAGGAGATAGTGAAGGACAGGGAAGTCTGGTGTGCTGCAGTCCAGGGTCATAGAGAGTTGGACACAGCTGAGCAACTGAACAACAATAACATAAATATGTGCAACTATAAGTTCAAATCCCTATAAAATTATTACAAAAAGTTAGGTACCATCTAAACAGATATACTAAGATAATTCAAATTGTAACAGACTAATTAGACTTCAGGCTAAGATGACAACATAGGAAACTCCTGAATTTCCCTCTTCCTATGTTTACACCAAGTGTATAGCTACACATTGTGCAGTTCCCTCTGAGAGAAATCTAAAAACAAGCTGAGTGATTCCTTATACATTGAGTGAATGAGGAAGTACCCAAACTGAAACAAGTAGGAAAGACTGAGATATATCTTGCCATAAATCTCATCCTGACACAGGGTAAGATATTCAGGAGGGAACCCCCAAACCCCAATGTCTTCCTAAGAAGCAAAGAATTTGACCTGTATATTTAGGATCTCAAGTTTTAAGACTCCTACCTGAGTGATGGACCCCTAAAACATCTACTTCTAAAAGCCAATGAGACTTGTGCCCATGACACCATACCTATAGGAAAATAGAAGACAAAATGCAGTTCTTTATGGGTGCACTAGCACTCACCATGGCTATCCTTGCCAGAGAATCAGTGCAGAGGGAGCAGACAAAGTACCTATCTCTTTGGGTCTTTACCTTGAAGTTGTTTGACTGTATAGTTTACAAGCCACTGCCTGAAAGTTGGATTTCCAGTTTGCCAGAATCTAGATGCTGAATGAAACTCTTTACTTTGAGACCCTAATAGATATTGGCACAGTCTCAACTATTGGGAACCCACTGATAACAAAGACAGTGACTTGGATAATCACACAGAGAAGAAATCAGGAGCTTATAAAACTGATTGATAAGGCTCATCTCCTACATAAGACCAGTCTGTGAAGACTGGGAATGTGGCTGTTTTATTTAATGAGCAGAAACAAACACAGAGAAACAAGGACAATGAGGAAATAAGTAAATATGTTCCAAACAAAAGAACAAGATAAATCTTCAGAAACCAATCTTAAAGAAATAGAAATAAATGGTTTACTTGATAGAAAGATCCAAACATCAATCATAAAGATACCTACTGATATGAGAAGAGCAATAAATAAGCAAAGTGAGAATTTTCACAAAGAGATAGAAAACACAGATTAAAAAGTACCAAACAGAAATCACAGAGTCAAAGAATACAATAATTAAACTGAAAAATTAGTAAAGAGATTCAACATCAGACTAGATTAAGTAGAAGAAAGGACTGAAGAACTCTAAGACAAATTGGTAGAATTCATTCAATCAGAGAAGCAAAAAGAAAAAAGAATGAAAAAGACTGAAGATCACTTAAGGAACTTTAACTCTTCTTCAGCCATTTTCATGGTTGATTTTTCTGTATGTTCACTTGCATGGTTCAGCTGCCTGGGGCCTACTAGCTATACTAGGGGCATGGGACAGTGCTTCTCAAGAGGTTGTTAAAGATAAGATGCAACCCGGATGTGCAAGAAGTTAAGCGCTAGCGGGACAGCTTCGAATAAAGGGATACCAGAGATGGGCAGGACCTGTGAAGATTCATACTTTCTGTTATTTTTCTTCAGACTGTTCTGAGACATTTTTTTCTTAAAACTTTCCAGAGATATTCTTTAAAAAAAAAAATTCATTTATTTAAATTGGAGTATAATTGCAATACTGTGATGGGTTTTGCTATACATCAATATGAATAGGCATACATGTGTTCTCTCCATCCCTCCCCAATCCCTTCCTCCATGTTGTCACAGAGCAATGGCTTTGGGTGCCTGGCGTCATACATCAAACTCCTCTGGTCATCTTTTTTACATATGGTAAAGAATATGTTTCAATACTATTCTCTCAAATCACCCCACTCTCTCCTTCATAGGGATCTTAAAGTGAGTCCAGGCTAGTGGCCAGAAACATTTTTTATTCCTTATCTTGCATATTGTTGGGGCAGCCCTTTATGCTCCCAGCTTTATTCAGAAGACCAAGTTCAATCCCCTCATTTTTCTTGGGCCTGAATTTTTATGTTTTTCCTCCCAGAGTATATTAAAACAAGACTTATTGGGTCCCTATCTGAGTCTTTCCATGTATGGTTATTTGCTTTCAGCTCATCTTTCTGGTTTTGAGTTGTCTGTTTTTTTCTGGTATATAGAAGTTTCTCTTTCCTGTTTTCACTCAGTTTCACTTTCTTTTGTTATGATTGGTATTTATTTTTATTAGCATTTCTATTTGTTTGTGGTGGAATGGAGGTTTCCTCTGTGTCACCTCAGTCTACCATATTGATTGGAAGTTTCCCATGACTGAATATGTAATGTCTTTATTTTTTTAAATTAATTTATTTATTTTAATTGGGGGCTAATTTCTTTACAATATTGTAGTGGTTTTTGCCATATATTGACATGAATCAGCCATGGTGTACATGTGTTCCCCATCCTGAACCCCTACCCACCTCCCTCCCCATTCCATCCCTCAGGGTCATCCCAGTGCTCCAGCCCTGAGCACCCTGTCTCATGCATCAAACCTGGACTGGCAACCTATTCCACCTATGATAATATATGTGTTTCAATGCTATTCTCTCAAATCATTCCACCCTCGTCTTCTCCCACAGAGTCCAAAAGTCTGTTCTTTATATCTGTGTCTCTTTTGCTGTCTTGCATATAGGGTCATCGTTACCATCTTTCTAAATTCCATATATATGTTAATATACTGTATTGGTGTTTTTCTTTCTGACTTACTTCACTCTATATAATAGGCTCCAGTTTCATCTACCTCATTAGAACTGATTCAAATGCATTTTTTTTTAGTGGCTGAGTAATATTCCATTGTGTATATGTACCACACCTTTCTTATCCTTTGGTCTCCCGATGGACATCTAGGTTGCTTCCATGTCCTAGCTATTGTAAACAGTGCTGCCATGAACATTGGGGTACACGTGTCTCTTTCAATTCTCCAGAGACATTCTTCATGCTGTGTGGATGCATCTGCTGAATGACCAGTTGTGTCAATTCATATCTCCTTATGAAGCAGAGGCTAGCCCAGTAATCATCGCTTTACATTGCTTGCCATTTTTCATGTTTATCTCCACCTTCCCTCATTCTCATTGCCCTGTATTGCCATCCCACCCAATGAACCTGTCCTCAATTAAGCACTAATACTTAATGTTTTCTCCAATCTCTATTTGATAGATATTTTTGAATGAAGAAACATTTGAAGCTTTTAACTTTTGGTCTTTGTCTTCCTTAGAGTTATGCTTCATGGGCCACTTTATTGATTGGTAAGCATTCTGATGTCAAAAAAGTAACAAAAAATTAGAGTAATCACATTTGCTTAATAAGTTATACTTACCTAACTTTCAAATTTAAGTGTCTTAAAGCTAAATTTTAATACATGCAGTTCTATTAAAATTTAAGCATTCAATTCATTTTTAATATCTGAATGATTTAAAAATAAATTTAGGTAAGTTGATTTGCCATATCTAGAGATTCTATTAATTTCCAAGAAACACTGTGAATAATTATTTCTTTAGTTTTATGGTATTAGAAAAAAAAGAATCTTGGGGTTAAAAAACATGGATATAAATTCCAGTTTCATTATTTGTTAATTGTGTGACATTGATTTTCAGTTTTTTCCTATGTGTACTGCCTATCTAAGTGTATGGTAGCAAAAAATAGAAAATATGAACCCATTGTGTGTAAGTTACTAAGAAAATTCAACTGAACCTTGAATGACAGTTTTGAACTGCATGGATCCACTTATATGCAGTTTTTTTCAATAAATACATACTACAGTATTATATCATCTATGGTTTGGTTCAATCCATGGATATGAAGCAGTAGATAAAAAGGGACAACTGTAAAGTTATACATGGATTTTTCAACAGCTAGTACCTTGGCACCCTCAGCCCCCATATTTTTCAAGAGTCAATTATAGCTTTGTTTATAGAATTTACATGATTCAAAATGTCCCAGGTTTACCCTGTCTCCTCTCACCCCCAGTTTGTCACATTTTCTGTATTCTCTTAATCAGAAACCCTTACCTCTTCTTCACTTAAGTTTCAGAATCAGGTCATCATATTCAAATAAAGTGAATGTTAATTTCTGAGTTTTCTGGGGTAAGTCCCTGAGCCTGTTTGCATCCTTGTTTCCTCAAGTGTAAAATGCAAATGGGAACATTTTTTCTTTCCCTATTCCATAATGATTTTTGAAACCTAACCAAAAGTCATTTTTTAAAATACTTTGGAGTAAATGCATCATAGATAAAATTATTGTTATTCTTGTCTTTATTTTGCAACATTAAGAAAACAACAAAAATGAAGAAGAATAAAATTACCTGACAAGGAGTGAGAAAGAAAAACATTTTTTGCAACACTGTGTATCATCAATAGTGCAAAAACCTCATTTGTATTATCTCTTTTCACAAAATCATATTACCAATTCTAAAAGGATGATCACACATACAGTATAGGGAAAAAAACCTATTTAACATAATTTTAGCCCCCAAGGGCAAATTAGCATATGGACATGATTTGACTAATATGTTAACTGGAATGGGTATATTTTTCTAATAGACATCTTTATTGAGTGAGTACTTCCTATATAAAAAATTTTAATATTAAAAAATAATGCTGTAAGAATAGACAAGTTGGTATTTGAAATTTAGCAAATGATTGAATTCACTAGTCTTTCACTCTCCGACATAAACCACAGCAGGATCCTCTATGATCCACCTCCCAGAATTCTGGAAATAAAAGCAAAAATAAACAAATGGGATCTAATTAAAATTAAAAGCTTCTGCACAACAAAGGAAAA